>NW_027555514.1:168861447-169033947 GCF_003287225.1 Phascolarctos cinereus
AATGTGTTCCCTGGACTGTAGTTCCTTGCCTGGGATGCAAGGATGCCAAGTGTTTACAAGTTCAAGAGTCATGCTGCAGAAAAACCTATGCTGTTCACATATTAATTTGCCGCAAAAAGGCCAGTCAGGGGGAAACATAAAGGATGGCTATGTGACAGCAGGGAATTTAAACAGGCTTTAAAAAAAAACTTAAAGAAATTTTATGCATGGATTCTTGAGAACTCTTTGCAAGCTGATATACATCTAGGCTTAACAAACCCACTTGGAATAGAGAAACTACACTGAAAGCCCTGAATTGTTATGAAAATTCAGCAGGCTGTTCAGGCTTCAGAAATAAGTGAGGAGTAGAAGGAATGATGGAATTTCAAGGAAGAGGCTTTCTGGGGAAGAGTCTTCCTCTTTCTGTTTCTAGAAGGCTTCACTGTATCCAGTTTCATTTGCTTTAGAAAAGGAAAGTTTCCTAAGGTTCACATGGAGGGAAAAAAAAGGAGAAAGAAATTCATTCAGAGAAATGTATTCCCATCAGGAAATGCACTTGTATCGCCCATTGCAAATTTCAGGAAGGCTTGGAAATGGATCATGCTGGAGGCTGGTGAATTAATTCTCCCAAACAGATCATTATTTAAATTATCTCTGGCAAAGCCTGAAAAAAAAAACCCAACAAAGATCAGTCAACAGCCAACAACAGAGAACATCCTGCCTGTAAAACTTAAGTGATGGTTTAAAAGGAGTACAATAGTATACTTTCCCTGAAAAGAGAGGAAAGCTCCAACTCTTTTATTTTACTTTTTTTTTTTTTTGGTACACTGGTGGTACTCAGAAAATGAATCTTGAATAGTTCCCAAAATATCTAGGCAGTGAGTTTCCATTTCTAGCATGAAGCTTTTGTGATTGGCTCCACTTAATTTTATTGTTATACACCATTTGTAAGCTGAATTTTAAAACAGAGACAAAAGGGTGATCTGAAGAAAGGGTAGCAGTGAAAGAAATGGAGCCTCCTTAAACCAAATAAATACCTTTTCTCTGTGGAGTTAAAAAATATACATTTTACAGTAAAATATCAATATTTAAATAGCTTATGTGGTAACTTGCTTTAGACAGTGATTGAAAGAAAGGAACCACAAAGATATGTTCTCTGGACTGATGTCCCTGATGCTAAACACAGTGTTCACTTACAGTAAGAAGAGTCAACAGCTAACAAAAGAATAGACTCAATGAGACATAATGATGATTGAAAAAAGTTCAGAAGCTGCATGTCACTTTCCATGTGTTCCACTGTGTCTGCCAAGGGCTGAAGGGTACCATGTGAATTGGGGTAGGGGACAGGCACCACTCTCTGGAGACAAAATGGGGGTAGAGGAAGGGATAACGCTACAGCTGATAGGGATTGAGGTAAAATAAAATTGGAAAGTCTGTTTTGTATGCATGAGAGGGCAGTTGGGCTTTGGATAACAGTTTGAAAAGCATTAAAGCTCAGTATGCAGTTACATTAAAATAAACTGGAACAACAAGATGGCCAAGCCAGCAGAAAAGAAAGAATTAGAAAGGGAGGAAGAGAGGCAAGGAGGATGGAAGGGAGGGAGAGAGGCAGGAAGTCAGTCAGAAAAGAAGAAAGAAATGGAGGGAGAGAAGAAGAGGAGAAGGAAAAAAGGAAGGAAATATGGAAGGAAGGTAGAAAAGAAAAGAAGGAAGAAGAAAGGAAAGAAGGAAGGAAGCCAAGAAGAAAAAAGGAAATCAGGGGTTGACAAATTAAAACAAACCACAAAGCCATTTTTCCCACTTCAAGATATTTTCAAGGAAAGTGTAAATATACTCTTTCCATACTGTCCCAAATATTATGGAGTAGAAATGCTTTTAGTCTAGATCCCTGGGATCATAGGTTGACATCATAAGTGTTGAGCTGGAAGGTATAACTCCCTCATTTTAGAGTTGAGGATACTCAGGTCCTTAGAGGTTAAGGCATTTATTTTAAGGGTCACACAGGTAAAAAGTAGAAGAGCTGGGATTTGAATCCAAAAGTGGAATGTGCTGCTTCAAGACGCAGTGAGGTGTCCCTCTTAAACATCTTTAGGTGAAAACTGGATAACCACATGTTGATTGGCGATATACTAGAGAAGGTCCTTTTTCTAACATAGTTTGGAAGAGGTGCCTTTTGTGGTCCCTTCCAACTCTGAGATTCCACTCTATCTACATATATCTAATGCCTCAGTAGATTGATATCTCCATTTTAGATTCCTTCCCCTCTGGTTTAGTGGAAAGAACACTGGATTTGAGGTCAAGGGTTCAAATTTGAACTCTGACATTTACTACATATGTGACTTCAGGCAAAGTTTAAATTCTCTGGCTCTCAGTTTCTCTGTCTGTAAAAGGAAAAGGTTGGACTGGATGACATTTTCAGTCTCTTCCAGTTCTAAATCTGTGATCTTTTTAGTCATTTATCTTTCCTCTGATCTCAGCCCAATTCCTTCAACTTGGTCCTACTCAAGCTCTCTTGGATTAATTATTTTCCATAATTTTCCCCTGCCTCCAGTCATTCCCTTTAGTCACCTCCATCTCTCCTTCATTCCTTCCCATTTGTATTTTCCTCGATTAGTTTTACCTTACAGTATGAACCCTCTCTAGTGCTAATACGCAGTAGAGCTGGAAAAATCCTTTGGGATACTACAGCAGCCATGGCAACCTTACATACTGTGGGGACTAGAGTCTGAAGAGACTCTGTTAGAAACAAGAGTGATCTCAGGACCAGCAGAACCTGTGAGTTCATGTGATTTTAGGGATGCCAAAAAGCACTCCTATCCCTGTCTATCATGGATGGAATATAATTATTCTGACAAATCCCATCCACTCTTTCTAGGAAGAATGATTAGTCATCATTTTAAATGGGATTATGTTAATAAATCGCTTCTGTCTTCCATAGTATTTAAGCAAGCAATCAAACAATGAAGAATCTTGGTTCAGGGAGATGACTTAGACTAAGCTGATGGCAAATTTAGGTGCTAATTGAAATTTTAAACTAACAACTCCTAGTGCAATTTGTATTTAATGGCCTTAAAAAGGGATTTTTTTTCCTAGGCACAGTATTACTTAATTTCAGACGATGCCAAAGCATTTTTCCCTTGTTAAGAGGAATAGAAAGAGGCATTTGCTTTTGTTTGATGGTGCTCTAGTCCCAAGGGAGTCTTTATGTAAGGCACAGCTCTGCTGTAGGGAAATCTTGCTGAAATGATAGTTAATAAGTAAGACTGAAATAAAGTAGGATTTCATAGTCTTTCAGTCCTCTGTACCTTTTCAGCTTTTCCTTGAGGACAATGGGCTGAGAAACAGACCAGCTAGACAATGAGGGCCAGATTACATTTAATGTGAAAAAGGCCTGGGAGTTTTAGTGGCCCCCAAAGTCCAAATGGGTCATCAATATTTTATAATCCAGGGAAACTGGCCTTTTTTCTCTTCCTCTCACCCAACCTCCTCATTCCATGTCTTTTCACTGACTATCCCCCATTTTTGGAACCTTCACCTCCTTAGTTCCCTGGCTTCCTTCGAGACCCAGATTAAATCTCACTTGCCTTGTCTCCCCATCTCCCCAGAACTACCATTCCTGCTAGTGTCTTCCCCCTGAGATTTCCTACCAAGGCACAAAGTAAGTCCTTATTAGGTGCTTGTTGACTAACATGACAACCAAAAAAAGCTAATATGTTCATAGAAATGGGGGCTGGACCTGTAATTTCATCTGTATAGGAAACTTCCAGATAAATTCCCTCTGTCAATGCAGGTCAGCACAGTCTCTTCTTAGGGGTATTGAGATGTACATGACTTCCCCAGGGTCTCACAGATAACATGTGTCAGAGACATAACTAGAGCCCAAGTTTTCCTGAGTTCGAGATTATCCCTTTAGGCACTATGGCACTTTGCTTCCCACATGCTCATAGCTTATCTGAATATATGTGTTGTATCCAAAATGAAGGAGAAGATAGACCTTGTACCCTTTCCTGGTCATACTACAGCTGGAATATCATTCTGACCATAACATATAAAAAAATTACAAGGCAGAATGTATATCCAGAGGAAGGCAACCAAAGTGGAAAGGGGACTTGAAACCATGTCATATGATGACTTTGGGGTGGGAGGGGGGCAGAATTGGGATTTTTTTTTAATTTAGCAAACTGTTTTATCAAAATGATTTTAAAATGTTTTGCTGATACTTTGAATTTTTTTTTATACTGACCCCTTCCCAATTGTATCACTCTCCTTATCCCATCCAATGCCGCTGGATGGAACCCTCAACCATAACAAAGAAACACGTTTGATCCCATATAAAACATTCTATATTAGTAGTCCATCATGGAAGTGCTTCATGCTCTGACTTCTAAAACTAAGATTTTTCACTGAATTAAAAAGGATTGATGGAATATTTTAGTACTATCATTTACATTATTTTAGTCATTGCACATATTATCCTCACAGTGCTCCTTTTTCACTCTTTTTAAGCTCATACAAGTCTTCACTTATTTCTCTGAATGCCATATGTTGGTTCTTTTTAATGATATACTAACTAACATTCTATTACATCCAAATACAACAATTTGTTCAGTAATAACAACTGGCACATTTAGTCTGGAAAAGAGAAGACGGAGGGAACCGTGATTGTTGTGTTAAAATTTAAAAACTATCCTTTTAACATGTAAAAGTTCCTCTGAACAGATAATTGTAATGGTTCACTTTGCAGTTCACAAACCACTTTCCTTACAATAATCACAAAGAATTATATTTGTTCAGCTTAGTTCCAGAGGATAGAACAAGGTGGAAGTTATAGAAAAGAAATATCTGCCTCAATGTTATGGAACACTTCCTAGCAACTACAGCTTTCCTCAAGTGAGATTGGGATTGAATGAGCTGTCCATCCCTGAACGTCTTTAGAAACTGGATGACCCCTTATTAGGAGTGTTGCAGGGGAAATTCCTGCTTTAGATACAGGTAGAATTTGACTCTGGGAATCTATGTTTCTATGACCCTAGTTGAGAATGGGGATATCTCCTGTACTTTTGCAATGAAATATCTGTATATCTGAGGGAGAACCATCCCACAAAAGTTCACATTTTTTTTCTGAATGATGATAAAATAGACTTCACCAACTTACCATTATCCATAATATTTTCTCCCTTGACTCTTTAGTATAATTTTTTTTCTGAATACTTTATTTTCTTTTAAAACTATCTTTTATTGTAATACTACCGGTGAAAACAAAACAAAACATAAAGGTACAGAGGATTGAAAGACTATGGAATCCTACTTTATTCTAGTCTTCCTTATAAACTATCATTTCTAAAACCAATTGTAGGTGAATTCTAGGAATGGAAAATAATGATAAGAGAATCTTCAAGGTACAGAAGAATAGAACTAGGTCAGTAAAAGTAAAGCCCAAAGTCTGAAATGTACTGTGTACGATTTTGGACCCAGCTTTTTTAACCTATCCTATTCCTCTTTCTTTGGAAAAGTCATGCAGGCCACTGGCTGAAGTTTATGATCTGGAAGCCAGGAAAAAGTTTTTGAGGACATTTTTTGCCTCTGTTGATTGCAAAATGTTGTTGTTGTTGGTGTTGTTATTGTTGTTTGTACTTTGTTCCTGAATAGTACTATGGCATCAGGGAGGTGATGCCATGACATTGGATTGGATTTAAGTGAGAGATTTAAGTAAATTGGATTTAAGTGAGAGAGGGCTGTGCAAAGTCACCAGCCTCACTTTCTCCTCCAGAGCCATGTGTAGAATAGACAATTGGAGATGGTCCTGGTTGCAGTGGGATATGTTGGCCTTCCAGAATGAAGAATAAACAGCAACCTCAGTGAGTAGCAGTAAAACCTGCCCCAGTGGGAACCCAACTGGAACTGGCCATTTGGGCAACAAAGCTTCCTCTTTAGATTGCAAAATAAATAGATTTTTGGAGACCTTCTCCCATTCAAGAAGCACTTAGATAATATGTATGCTAGTGAATGGAATTAGTATCATAGGATGAGATATTTTTAAGGTATGTCAAATCAGGAAAATCATTCCATATTCTGTTACCAAGGATAGACCTGTGCCCAACTTCCTTTCCCCTCTTCTCCCATCCCCCCCATCCCCATAAGTGTACTGGTGCAACATGTTAAAGCTCTCCCATTTAACTTATTGATCTTTAAAACAATTTAGCTTCACTGTGAAAATATCTATCATTAATCACTGTCAGATAATGAAATCATTATGATTGTCTGTTCTTTGGAAGGTAAAGACAGTACCTTGGACAGTACCAGGAATTCACCTATTAAGCACCTGCTCCTTTATTAACAGTCTAACATTCTGAAAGGCTATTATATATGTAGCTGTACCTGAAAAAGACTAAAACATCTAGATGAAAACACCTAAAGGCTTCCAAATTTCCAGATAGCTGGCAATATGTAAACTAAACATATGCATGATTGACTGTACTTCTACATTTCACTGAATTTTGTTGTTGTTGTTGTTGTTGTTTTTTAATAACCCAGTCCTGGGAGGCAGAGCCAAGATGGTAGAATGAAAGCAGTGATTTGCTTGAGCTCTCCCCCAAACCCCTCCAAATACCTATAAAAAATGGCTCTAAACAAATTCTAAATCACCACAAAAAGACAGAGTGAAACAAATTTCCAGCCCAAGACAACCTGGATGATTGATCAGAAAGGTATATTACACCAGGCTGTAAGAGGAGCGCAGTTTGGCAAGGGCACGCAGGCCACAGCAAACTTGGAGCAGTCTTCAGAGGACTGAATCGCGAGCAGCTGTGGTGGTTTCCAGACTCCTCAATCCACGAATGCCAAAGACAACTTAGAAGGTCAATGGGAAAAGTCTGTTTCTGTGGTGATGAGAGAGGAATGCTGGGTCTCAGCTCCAGTTCCCTGAGAGTGCAGCCCTGGGAGGGCAGCTGCCTCCTGAGCTTCTGGCCCACAGACTGAGGGGGAATCCAGTGTCTGATCAGAGGGGGATTGCAGGGATCTCTTTGCCAGTGCTGAGGCAGGAATCTCTTGCTCTGCCTGTGCTTGGATCTGGGTCGCAGTTCTGGGTGGCGGTCCTGGGGTGAGGAGAGTGCTGGTGTGGGGGAGCTTGTAGTGGCTGTGGAGAGAGAACCCTCCTCACAGTTACTGGACTGAAAGGAGTACTTGTGGTCACTAACAGACCAGAGCACAGGCCAGGAAGGGAGGAAACACCTCGCCCCTTAACATACCACCTTGGAAGAAATGAAAATTTACGGGTCCTTACAATATCTCTGAAAACAGCTGTACAAACCCCTGAAGCTTGGGACAGTACGTTCTCCACATTGGAAGCAGACTCTTACCTTAACAAAGAGTTTAAAACTCAAGTAATTGGCTAGGATCATAAGCAAGCAGCACAAAAAGAGTCAGACTATATTATCTTACTTTAGTGACAAAGAAGATCAAAATATACAACCAGAAGAAGACAACAGAGTCAAAGCTCCTACATCCAAAGCACTCTATCCACTGCACCACCTATTCTGCCATTCCCTAATTGAAGTGCATTCACTTTGCTTTCAATTCTTTGCTATTACAAAAAGGAGTACCTTATATATTTCTATCCCTATGGGATGTTCCCTTGTTATTTTTAATCCAACAAACATTTATTAAGCCACTATTTTGTATAAGGCTCTATTTCCTCAGGATGCAATAATCAGTGAATCATATCAAAATATTAGAGGTAGAATTTTTGACATGGAATGAAACTTATAGATTATCTGGTCTAAGTCAGTTTTACAGGTGAGGAAATTGAGGCACAAAGCAACTAAATGAATTGCCCAAGGTCTCAAAGCTAGTTAAGGTAGGATGTGAACCAAGTTTTTCCTCACTCCTAGTTCTAGTTCTCCTTTCATTGTATAACACTATTTTCAGCCTGTTAATATTCCAAGGGAAAAGTCATTTCTTTTCCTACTGTGGTTTTTCCATCAATGAATGAGAATTTCTGTAGCTGAAAGAATTAGACATGAGAAATACTTCATTTCCTTCTCATTATGGAAAAAATATAAGTGAATTGAAAAAGGTTACTATGAGCACAATTGTAAAAATATGCTTGCCCAGCCAGAAATAAATGTTTCTTTTCTCTGGAAATGTTTCTCTTCTCTACATTTCCAAGGTAGATTTTTTTCCCACTACCTAGTTTTATCAATTTCTATTTTATTTTTTTAGAAAGATACTTCATTCATATAATGTGTTCACCTGTGTCATAGAAGATTTTCTATGCAGAGTCCAAACAAAGAGGTATTCCTTAACAATAGCATGGTTGGTCAGATGCTCCTGTTTGAAGATGACATTGTGCTGATTGCTCGGAGCCCTGAAATGCTACAGAATTTCTTCATTGAGGTATATAAACATTCAAAGAAGATTGACTCAGCCATCCACACTGGAATACCCCAGTGGATGAAGAATGTATATTGCATAGAATATACTACACAGTTGGATAGATAATTGGTCCATCTGCATATATCTCTAACTTGTAAAGATACTACAGATCAACAGTGAGTTTTGGTCAGAATTGAATAGAAAGAAGAAATCAGCCTGGATTACATTTGGAAAATTACGTATAATTTTGAATGACTCTAGGCTTCTCTTGATTATAAAAGCCCATTAAAAATAGTCTCTTGTTATTGGATATATGTATGTGAATTATGAAATACCTAAAAAAAAATCACAATTACCCGTGATTCAGAGGGTGATATACAATTGAATGGTGGGCACAGTTTGGCTGCTTATTTATTTATTTTTGTTTTACTTTTATTCATTCATTCATTCGTTTGTTACTGATGATGACTTATGCATAAAAAGAGGTACAAAAGCTATTATCCAAGACACGTATGATTGGAAAAGATGAGCTACTCAAGTAGCAAGAGGATGGGGGTAACCTGAGTCCTGACCTGGTATCCAAGGAATACTAGAAGTCTTAGAGGAAGGATTCAGTACATTGGGAAGATCATCCATGAAAAGACCTATACAGAGTGATCCTCACAATGGAGAAAGTACCCATGCCAATGAGATCACATGTCTATGGAAGAAGTGACTAAAAATGGGAGGATCTCCCTCTTGCTCCCCAAAATCAGGCCTAAACCCTCTTTGGAAAGCATGGATAAGTTATTTACAGAAAAATATATAATTAGGCCAAGTTTCACCTGGAAAAAAAAGCAGCTCCTCTTTCTCTCCATAGCCAAAAATTTTGTGGGCTCTTACGAGGTTACAAGACATTGAACTTGGTATACCCATGAATTCTTAAGGCTTTGGAGTGTTTATGTTCATGCCCCTCCCACCTCTGATACTGATTTTCTGAACTTCACCACCATACCTCAGCTACCATCTTATCCTGGAATTACCCTTAGTACTTGTAGCCTTCTCACTATGAAACATCTCCCCATGCTAGTTCCCTTCTTCAACTGGTGAGTTCCTCTAGGGACCTCCCTTTTGGGGAGGGACCCAGGCTGGCCAGCTTCCATTTGTATCTCCAGTGCTTAGCATAGTGCCTGGTATATAGTGCAAACTTAATAAATGCTTCTTGCCTTCATGAAGAGGGCAATATCATTGGCATGTCTGTGGAACACAAAGGAGGCAGCCTGACACAATATTCTGCTCATAGAAGATGTTTAATAAATGTTTGATGAATGAATGAATGAACATAACTTATTTCCTGTTTTTTTAACTAGTATGTGGTCAATTAGGCTACCTCTTACTGCTTTAACTCAATTCAAGAGGCATTTGCTTATGTTTCAGTCATTCATCTCCTACTTGGAAATGTTCAACCATGCTCTTCTATGGCTAGAGTGTTTTCCGCAACCTGATCACCAAGCCGTGATTTTATTTTAGTAGGAGCTGAAATATCACCTATTCCATGAAGGTTTATGGCCTGGTGGAGAACACTAGCTTTAGAAGCAGAGGACCTAGATTTGAATCTTACTTTGTTGACTTATCTGTATCACCTTAGGCAACTCTTCATGGTTTTCATTTTCCTCTTATAGAAAATGATGGTTTTGGACCAGGTGATCTCTGAAATCCCTTCTAGATTTCAAGCTGAGGCAGCCATGGGGTACAATGGAAAGGAAACTAGCTTTAGAGTCAGAGGACCTGGGTTCAAACTCAGCCTCTATCACTTGCTACTTGTGTGAACTTGCTGCAAGCCATTTTACCTCTCTGGGATTCAGTTTCCTCATCTGTAAAATGAGGATGTTGGACTAGATGATTTCTAAAGGCCTTTCCCTTCCAGTTCTCAGTCTCTGATCCTGTGACCCTCTGAAAAGAGGTAATATCTTTCCCTCTTATAATTCTTATAACATTCACTTTCAATGTCTAAGTCTCAAACGCACTAAGTTCAACTTCTTTATTCCAGTTGTTTGTTTAAAATTGGTGCTTTGTAATACAGATGTTCTTTGTGTGTTCATTTATATGAATTGGTATTGTTTTAGGAAATAATTCCCAAAACAAAAACTCCAAGGAACATTATAGCCCAATTTCAAAGCTACCAGGTCAAGGAAATAATACTGCAAGTGGCTCAAAAGAAACAATTCAAATATCATGAAGTCACAGTCAGGATTACCCAGGACTTGGCAACTGCAACATTAAAAGACCAGAGGTCATGGGACATAATATTCCAGAAGGCAAAGGAGCTAGGACTACAACCAAGAATCACTTATCCAGGCAAAATTAAGCATAATACATCAAGGGGGGAAATGGTCATTCAATGAAATAGGTAAGGATTTCAAACTTTCATAAGGAGAAGACCAGAATTAAACCAAAAATTTGACCTCCAATATCGATATCGAAGAGAAGTATAAACAGGTAAAAATGAAAAACAAAAAACAAAAACATATCATAAGGGATTCAGTAGAGCAAAACTATTTACATCCATACATGGGAGGATGATACTTGCAATTCTTAAAAATTATATCACTAATAGGACAGCTAGAAGGAAAACACAGAGAGAGTATGGGTATAAGGTGAATTTGAGGGAATGACAAAAAAAATTGAGATGAGAAAAGCGCAGAAAGAAGGGAGAGGTAGAATGGGGTAAATTATTTCACATGTAGAGGCACAAAAGACTTATTACAGCGGAAGGGAAGATGGGATGGTGGACGATGGACATTGCTTGCACCTTACTGTCATCAGTATTGGCTCAAAGAGGGAATAATATACAAAATCAGTTGAATATAGAAATCTATCTTATCTGACAGAGAAGTAGGAGGGAAAGAGATTGAATAAAGGAGAGGTAGGGACTGACAGAAGGTAAACAGAAGTAAAATACTGGTGAGAAGGGAAAGGGTGAAAGGAAAGATAAAAAAACAGGACAAAGAATAGGATGGAAGGAAATGCACAGGTAGAAATCATAACTATGAATGTGAATGGGATAAACTCTCCCATAAAATAGAGGTGAATGGCACAGTGGATCAAAAAAGAGAATCCTACAATATATTTTTTTAGAAGAAACACACTTGAAGCAGAGAGACACACAGAGTAAAGGTAAGGGGCTAGAGCAGCATCTATTAAGCTTCAGCGGAAGTTAAAAAAAAAGCAGGGATAGCAATCCTAATCTCAAAGAAAAAGCAAAAATAGACCTAATTAAAAGAGAGAAGGAAAGAAACAACATCTTGTTAAAAGGTACCATGTGAAACAATGAAGCAATATAACAATGCTAAAAATATATGCACCAATTGGTATAGCGTCCAGATTCTTAAAGGAGAAGTTAAGTGAATTACAGGAAGAAATAGACAGCAAAATTATAGTAGTGGGTGTCCTCAGCTGTCCCCTCTCAGAATTTGATAAGTCCAACCAAAAATAAATAAGAAAAAAAACAAAAACAAAAGAGGTAAATAGAATATTAGAAAAGTTGGCTATGAAAGACCTTTGACATGATTTAAACATAAAGGGTGACACCATAAGCAAATTGGAAGAGCAAGGAATAGTCTACCTGTCAGATCTATGGAGAGAGGAAGAATTCATGACCAAACATGGTTTAGAGAGCATTACAAAATATAAAATAGATAATTTTGATTATATTAAATTAAAAAGCTTTTATACAAACCACACCAATGCAACCAAGATTATCAGGAAAACAGAAAGCTGGGAAACAATCTTTATATGATAAAGGCAGCTTTTCTCAAATACACAGAGAACTGAGTTAAATTTATAAGAATACAAGTCATTCATTCCCCAATTGATAAATGGTTAAAGGGTATGAATAGGCAGTTTTCAGATGAAGAAATCAAAGTTATCTATACGCATACGAAGAAATGTTCTAAATCACTTTTGATTCAAGAAATGCAAATTAAAACAAATCTGAGGTACCACCTCCCACCTGTTAGATGTGACAAAAAAAAAAAAAGAAAAATGACAAATGATGGGGAGGATTTGCAGAAATTGGGACACTAATGCACTATTGGTGGAGTTGTGAACTGATCTAACCATTCTGGAGAGCAATTTGGAACAATGCCCAAAGGGCAAGCAAATTATATAACCTTTGACTAAGTAATACCACTACTAGGTATGTATCTCAAAGAGATCATATCAAAGGAGAAAGGACCTGCAGGTGTAAAAATCTTTATAGCAGCTCTTTTCATGGTGGCAAAATTGAAGGGATGCCCATCACCTGGGGAATGGCTGAACAAGCTGTGGCATATGAATATAATGGTACACTATTATGCAATAAGAAATGATGAACAGGCAGATTTCACAAAAACCTGGAAAGACTTGTAAGAATTGATGCAAAGTGAAATGAGCAGAACTAGGAAAACATTGTACACAGTATCAGCAACATTGTGTGATGATCACCTGTGATTGACTCACCTCTTCTCAGCAACACAACAATTCAAGACAAGTACAAAGGACTCATGAAGGAAAATGCTATCCATATGCAGATAAAGAACTGATGGACTCTGAATGCAGTTTGAAGCATATTTTTTCACTTTATTCTTTCTCATGTTTTTTCTTCCCTTTTGACCTGTTTACTTTTTCACGACTGTGACTAATATGGAAATATTTTTACATGATAGCACATGTATAAACTATATCAAACTGCCTACCATTTTCAGAAGAGGGGTGGGGAGGAAGAAATATTTGGAACTCAAAATGTTGTAAAAATGAATGCTAAAAATTTTCTTGATATGTAATTGGGGAAAAATAAAAATACTATTTAAAAAAGGAAATAAAGTGTATTGTGCATATATTTCTAGAGAAGCCAGTTGTTAAATCATTTACATATTTCGCAACTGGGCTCTCTGAAAAAAATATATGTACAAAACAGGGCAGCACAGGACTGCTTATATCTAATAGGGAGAACAAATATTCGTTTCTCTTACATTTTTTATAAAATACCAAGCAAAATTCACCTTCAAGAATACCTGATAGGGTTGCCTTCATGTACAAAGCAAGAAAAGTCTTAACAGTATAACATTTTGTTCAGTTTCTTATAATTTATAATTGTTGAGTTAGTAATGCAGTTTAACAAGATGTACTACCATATAGAAAATAAAAGATGTGAGCACAGAGAGAAACAGACAAACATAACTTGACACAGAATTCCAATTTTCAAAGAATCATTGTAATAGAATCTTAGAGTTTAAAGTGATATTAGTGGTCATCTAATCTAATTTGTATCTAAGATAAGAATTCCTTTTTCAGATGTAGGTAATAATAATGTTAATGATAACAATCATAATTGTCATTTATATAGCCCTTCATTGTTTGCAAAGCACTTTGCAAATATCTCATTTTATCTTCACAATAACTCTAGGAAGTAGGTGCTACTATCATCACCATTTTACAGATAAGGAAGCAGAGACAGGCAGAGGCTAAGTGACTTGTTCATGATCACACAAAGCTAGTAAAACTCTGAGGCTAGATTTAAATTTAAGTCTTTCTAACTCAAGGTCCAGCATTCTATCTACTATGCCACTTGTCTGCCTATATATATCTACTGAGATTGACAACACAAAAGAGTAGCACATGATGAAGAATTCATGAAACATAGAAACTAAAAAAACGAGTCAGTAATAAAAACAATGTCCTCAGATGTCTATTCAGAAATATACAAAGAATGGATATCAAACAAGATGAACAGGAGACTCTAATGAAAGGAGGCAACTTTGACCTCATATCTATCATGGGAACATTATGGGCTGGGATTCATGACTGGAGTGTCTTTAGAAGAGATACTTAATTCAAAAGGATAGATAAAAGTCAAAGGAGAAGAGAAGCAAAGCAGATTTTTTTTGAAAAGATATATTCATGTAAGGAAATTTCAGAACTTCAGAGGTGAAAGTTGGCTAAAGATTAATGGAGAGAGAAACAGAAGCCATAGTGTCATGGGAATATACTATAAACTACCTGGATGAAAAAAAAATTGATGAAGAGTTTGGGAAACAGATTAGAGGCCTGGCACAGATGGGAGACTTCAATGATCTAGATATCTGCTGGGACCCTCTCTTTGCTAAAAACAGAACAACTAATACTTTCTTGACTTGCCTTAATGATAATTCCATCCTTCCAAAGCTGGAAGAAGTGACCAGAAGAACTGCTATTCTGGACCTGATTTTGACTAACATTAAGGAACTGGTTATTTACATTAGAAATGATGGGAGTTTTGAGAGATGGAGGGTGAGATTAAGATGGGAAGAAACTACTCTATTTTAGGAACTGAGATAGAAAAGGACAGAAAAGCGTGGTAAGTCAGACAGACACTCTAAATTTTAGAACAGATTTCAAAAGGTTCAGAGTAATGATAGGCAGCATTTAATGGCTTGAAATCTTTTGGGGCCAGTTAGCCTAAGATCAACAGGAGGCTCTCAAAAATGGAATTATGAAGACAAAAAAAAAATCAAATAGTTCCAATTAAGAGAATAATGGAATTAGTCATCTTAGAGATCTATATGGATATATGAGGAACACATGAACCAACTTCCATTTACAAAGATATGCTCTTGTTTGTAGATGAAATTGTGCTAATTGCATCAGTCCTCAAAATACTATAGTACTTCTCCTGTAAGATCCATGAACTTACAAAAATCTACTCTGATTATTCACTCAGAAAAAAAAGAAACTAGAGAGAGAACACCATAGTCTAGACTAATTGTCTCCAAAAACTTTTTGATCATGCGACTCTATCAGTGAAAAAATATTTGAGCAGGCACTCTAACATATGCATATATATTTATAAATTATGTACATGTACTATTCTAATAGCCATGTTCATTATAAAATGGACAAAATAGAAATTTAAAAGGGAGATAAAGATGAATTAATATTTGGAAAGCAATTAACATATTAAATGTTTTGCTTTCAGTAAAATAGTAACAATTTTTTAATTAGGGCAATGCAATTAAATATAATTAATTAATTTTGAGAACCCTAATACTTTACCCAGTGACCAATTCTGTGATACACTAGAGGAATGAAACAGTACATCCATAATGATATCCTCACTCCAAATGAAATTCAATTCAACTTCACAAAAACCTCTCATATGAGTTCTGATGTCATTGTGCTAGTTCAGGGCCTCATCATCTTTTATCTAGACTATTGTAATAGGTCCCTAATTGGTTTTTCTGCTTCCAGTCTCTTCTCTCACTAGTCTATCCCTCACACAGATGGAGAAATAATCTTCCTATGCCAAGAGTCTGACCACTATCACTCACTGCTCAAAAACCTTGAGTTATTGTAATGAGGACTCCCTGGGGATCTGTGAAGCTTTGTACGTTATGTGTGATTTTAAAAACATACATTGTAAAATCATGGCTCGTAGATTTCTTCTGTTTTTTGTTTTTTTGGTCCACTTGTCTATTATTTTGAGACATTACCCAAGTAACATCTTTGCACATAATCTTGAACTTGGTGGGCATAGACTTTCTGCTCCAAGATATTTATGCCCACCTTGCCATCCCTTATCACACACTAGAGCTATAGTTTCTGGATGCCATAGTTCATAGATGCTGACTTATAGCCTTGCCAGATCAGTAATTCCAGTTGCATAGAAGGGAGATAACTCTTCCAGTTTCGCATGCTTGTTTCGTCTTTCCAAGGCTGACATCCAGAGGGATAGGAGACATGGCAATGTCTTGACCTTCCTTTCTGCAGGCTCCTGAAGCTACTCCTCTGAAAGCCTTACTTTCTCCTTGTCTTCATCCTCATCATCACTGCCAAAGTGGATACCACCATTGTCCTCATTATTCTCTACTAGTGAGGCCACCTTCCTGGCAGATGGGCAACTCCACTTTCTGCATAGGAGAGATAGACTGGTTTAAGGAGCAGTGGGAGGGAGAACATTTGTCCAACATGTTCAGCAATATTCTTGAATCACACTTTAGTAAGACTCCAGATTTCTATTTCCAGGCATGTGGTCCTCACTGAAACTGCAGAAGGAGATGGGGCTTGCATTTTAGTAGGAGTTTGTAGTAAGTAAAATACATAATTTATGGTGATTTTACATATCTATTCAGTATCATGCTGTGTTACTGAAGTTATTAATTGATCATCTTCACTGTTTCTTTAGGAATATCTAAGTAAATCATCCTATCATCTGCAAAGAGAGACATTCAACTGACCATTTATATGCTTCAAGAACTTTCTGTTTCCTAGTAAACTAGTTCTCATGTACCAGGAATCTGGCTGCTATCTTCACTCTGTGAGAAGAGATGAGAGTAGCTACTAGCTCATGCAAGAGCAAATATCATGGGAAGCTGTGGGAAAAGGTCTGGGATCAAACGTAAGAGGGATTAGACTTATTTTGCTCAGCCCCATTAGGTCAGGACTAGTATTAATAGATGAAAGTTGCACTCATACTTATGCTAGGTGTAAGGGGGGAAAAAAAAAACCTCAGCACTTCCTAACAAACCCAAGGATGGAAAGTACTGATTCAGGAGGCAGTGAGTTTCCCCTCACTTGAGGTCATTTGAAGTCAAAATGGAGACCAGATACTATTTATGGAGATATCATAGGGGAAATTTTTCATTAGATTAAGGTAAAACTAAGTGATCTCTGACGTTCCTTCAAACTCTAATATTCTGGATTTCTCTGAATTCCCCATAGTGTCACTTTCTAGCTGTGTGTCTCTTGGACCTCAATTAGTTCATCTGTAAAATGGGCATCATAACATATTACCTTACATGCTTATTATGTAGAAGGTACATAATAAACTTCCAAATGTTATATAGTAATATTTGTAGAAAATTAATATCTATAAAGTGACTTCCATGCCTTAAAGCTTGATATAAATGCTACATGATATAATGTGATATAATATTATATGATAATATTATTACATAAGTGTGAGCTATGATCATTATTGTCATCTATCCATTGTTGCCTTGTTTGTTTGCAAGGAGGTGGACTGTTTCCTTTTGTAAAAGGAAAAAGCAATAATGAAAATTTAGTGACTACTGAACACCTGGCAAGATATGACCTGGTAACTCAAATTATACATTAGCAATTTGCCTTCTTTCATAGACAGACAGATGATAAATCCCCATACTACAAATATAGGCCTTAAAATATTCTGGAGAACTCAACTAATAAAATGTACTGGTAGCAGATCATTATCACAGACTGAACTATTGCTCCCAATCAGCCTCATACAGCAGTCATCTATAAAACCTCAAGAATATTTTAATAGATGTCTCCATACCAAATACTCATAAGATCCAAGTTACATGGAATGAAATACTTTCAAAATGTAGAGATCTAGGGAGGAGAGATGAAAGTCATGTTGGAATAGGTGGAGAACTCTCCCTGTTCTCTTGTCTGCTGCTGGAGTTGGACAGAGGATGCTTTCTGTAAGCCTACAGAATTTAAGCTTATATCCCAATGCTTTGACTTAGCTAATAAAAGCAATTCTTTTATCCAAAATGGACTGTTTCTATTACATTGATGTTTGCTGATGACTATTTTATTTTCCTGTTTGGGAGAAAGTTGTTCCTTTTACCTGCTATTTATTTCATCTTGTGTTTGGCCCATACATCTTTAAATCTTTGCTTTGCAATTGCCAACTATCATGGAGATAAAGGCCATTCTGTGAGTTGAGGGTGGAAGCCAGGGGGAGAATGATAAGAGTAAATATTGCTCCCAGCTGTGGAAGAAGAGTTCATTTGGTGTCTTCCTAGCTCTGTTCTTGAAGTTCCTCCTTTATCCCCCAGCCACCACCTTCCTTGCCTGAGCAAACATTAGTGTATAGCAAGTGAACTCGGCATCCCAACAAAAAATGGTGCATGTATTATAAGAGAACTGGGGATTTGTATCCTGCAAATTCTGACCTGTCAGGCAGCAGGAAGTTAAGCCCCATCATGCAACAGCCTCCACTTTCCATTTGTAAATTACTTTGCAGGAAAATGGCACCATGCCTACTCTCTTTCTCGCTAGCTGAATCCCTTGGCTTCCAGGCCCTGGCTTATTATGACTGCTGAGAGCTCTGGGATATGTAGAGCGAGAGAGGCCCTAGAAAAAACCATGTCCTGTTTTTACATTTCAGAGGTGAAATTGGAGCTGAGCTAGAAAAGCAGAGAACATGCTGGGGAAATGAATTCGATTATTGCATTAACCCATGTAACATTTCAAATGAAAACCTTCATGGCGTAATCAATAATTCAGTCTTATCAGTGTGTTAGTCAGTGCAGATGACATTTATTTTAATGGGGGCTCCCTGGGAGGCCATAAAGCTTCGCACATAATGTGTGGTTTTTAAAGCACACCCTGGAAGATCTTGGCTCATAGATTTCTTCTGCTTTGGTCTACTTGGTATGTTGTTGTAAGGCATTACCCAAGTCCCTTTATTTTCTTGAGACCTGCAAATACCCAAGGCTGCCAAAAATCATTTGGAGTCATGCATGGTTTGTATTTATCCCTTTAAGATGAGTCTTTGTGGACACTTACGTGGGAAGGTATATGGTGCTTTCTTTATCTCTGCTTCTACCAACTCATTAACTTTCCTTCAAAACCATGCCACAAAGCTACTTTCTTCGGGAGGTCTTTTCTGATTTAACTGCTCTTGACTGATGGCTCTCTTAACCTTAGTCTGAATCCCTCCAGACAATTACTCGATTATTAAATCGACAGCTTGTATAATATGTTGTTCTTTGAAGAGCTATTGCCTTTTTATTATGTTTGGGTTGTCTCCTGCATTAGAGTATTAGATCCTTAGGGATAGGAATCATGTCTTCCATTTATGTTGTGATCAAAAGCATTTAGGGGCAGCTAGGTAGCCTGGTAGATAGAGCTGCAGGCCTAGAGTCAGGAAGACCTGAGTTCAAATCCAGTCTCAGACAATTACTAGCTATGTGACCCTGGGCAAGTCATTTAACCCTGTTTGTCTCCATTTCCTCATGTGTAAAATGAGCTGGCAAAGGAAATGGTAAATCACCAGTATCTTTGCCAAGAAAACTCCAAATGGGGTCACAAAGAGTCAGACACAACTGAAAGCAGCAGCAGCAGCAGCAGCAGCAGCAACATTCAATATCATTCTCTGGACCCAGTGTATGCATGAGATCATAGGGTCATAAACTTGCAGCTAGAAGAAGCCTCAGAGACCCATTAGAACTGTCTCATTTTACAGCTGAAGAAACTAAGGGCTAAAGGGGTTTAAAGCGACTTGTTCATAGTCATTTGCTGCTGTTTTTTCTTCATGCTCAAGGAAGATCTAAATGACACGGGTCAGTGTACAGTGTGTCTGACTGTGGCTGATCACTAATACTAGTTCCATAGTCATTTAAATAAGTGGCTGAGATGAGATTTGAACTCTCATCCTTGGATTCCAAATCCATGCTGCTTCTATATGTTTCTAAAAGATCAACTGGCTCATGTTCCTTTTGTCTTTCTGCAATCTCTGTTTTTAATAGAATCATACAGTCAAAGAATGGTGTAGTTGAAAAAGAGCTTAGCTATCATCCAGTATGACTGTTGGTATTTGAGTATTTTCCTAAGATTATAGCTATAGAGCTATAAAGGCCATAGAGCCCTATCCCACCCCCATTTTACAAATGAGGAAACTGAGGTTCAAGATGATTAAATAGTTTCCCCAAGGTTATGAAAAGATAGTGTTAGAGGTGGGAATATAACCTATATTCTGTGGCTCAAGAACCAATGTTTTTTCCACTTCTCCATTCATAAAAGAAACATCAGTTGTGTGAAAGAAGGGCTGCTAAGACAGGTACCTAACAGAAGATTTTTGTCCAGGCATTGATTACTGATTGCTTAGATAACTTTCCACTGCCACAACTCAGAGGATAATAGGAGTTAGTGGATTAGTGGGTGAACTCCAAATTCACCATGAATTCATTGTTTTCCCCTTTTACTTCTCCTAAGGTGCCTGTCCCTGACCCTATTCACTAAAAATATGAATAAATCATTTTTACCAGGAGAATCTTAGGATACAAGCAGGAGTGTGATGGAGCCAGTTTAGACTGACTTTCTAGAGCCAACTGTTAAATTTTCAATGTAAGTATTTATTGATACCTCAGAAGTTGGCAAACACTACAAATAGGACTTGGTGTATTGTTTGGTTGTCTAGACTTAGTAAAGTAATACAGAAAATGCTAGCAATTAAACATAAAAGTGTTTCATGACTATGTTTGTTTTTTTTGTTCTGTAGTTGTTTGTTAATATTTATTTGCATACCCCTGGATACCAGCTACATACAGCAAAAGCAGGTAAGTTATAGGGCCTTGATATTGATGAGGATTTAACTTGATGAGGATTTAAAATATTTATTGTTTTTTTCAAATGTATCATATTTCACAATTTGTATATTAGAAAAGATGGAAGGGACTTAGAGATTGTGTAATCTGGCCTCTTCTCTGGTCCCAGCTTGCTATCAGTCAATACTTAAAGAAACTAATTCAGACTATTCACTGGAAGGTCAAATACTGAAGCTGAATCTTAAATACTTTGGTTACATAGTGAGAAGTCAGGACTCATTGGAAAAGACCCTGATACCATGAAAGATTGAGGGCAAAAGAAGAAGGGAACAGTAGAGAATGAGATGGATAGATAGTGTCATGGAAGCAGTGAATGTGAGCTTAGACTTTTGGAGATAGTGGTGGATAGCATAGCCTGGCGTCCTATGGTCTATGGAGTCATGAAAAGTCAGACATGATTGAATGGCTGAACAACAAAATAACATACTTCTGGGCAATTGAGATAGCTTCCCTAGATCTCAGCTTCTTCATCTGTAATCTATAATGTAATGGAGTTGGACAAGTTGATTGCTAAGGTCCCTTATGACTCACCATAACTTGGGTATGATCCCTACAGTTTTTCTAAGAGAAGAATTTGCAAATGGTAAGCAGTATGCAAATATTAGCTAATTTGATTGATTTTATTGACTTTTCATGCTGGTCTACTCTATTTCCATGAGAGACCATGGTTATGTCTCACCATTTCTCATAAGACCTAAGAAATCAAGGTTTTATTTTTCTCTGTACCCTTAATCCATTGCTCAATTCCAAAACAAACTGCTCTTCTTATCTAATCCTCCTGTTGTCTGGATCTTCTAATCTCCCATCAGAGATCATCTGTATTTTTTTCCCTTCAGGAAGTCACATATCCAAGCCAACATCTCTAAGACAATTTTCCCCCAAATCCGACATATGCAATAAACAACATCATATTTAGCATTCAGTTGTACTTTCCTGATTTAGTGGAAATAGCACTGTATTTAGAGTCAGAAGACCTGGAGTTGAGTCCTGGCTCTTCCAATTACTAGCCATGTGATTTTAGATGCCATTTATTCTCATTGGGTCTCAGTTTTCTTCTACGTTTGTAAAATGGTGATAGTAATATTTGCCCCATCTGTCTTCCTCACATGGTTATAAGGATCATGGGAGAAGGTGAATGTAAACTTAAGAAAAAATGCTAAGCCAGAGTCAGTTATTATTATCATCAGGACCTCATCTAGACTAGACACCACTCCCCTGGCTCAACATACAAAATGGTCAATTAGCCAACTGATCAACAAGTATTTATTAAGCATTTACTGTGTACCAGGCACTATGCTAGGCACTGGGGACACAATTCAGAGAATTAAATAATCCCTACTTGTAAGAAGTGAATATATTTTAACCCAGAAGATAATGATCACACATAAGTACATATGCAATATAAAAGTAAAATCAATAAACACACATAAATAATCGTAGCCCCTGGCTCAAAGGGTTAATTGTATGGGACTATCTCTTCATTGATAGAGATTAATTATTTAATGCCCCACATTTATGTGAGAGGTGGGGTAGAGTTGGTGACAGCAGGAGTGAAGAGAGATCTGGTTTCTTCAGACTCTTCTAACTTACAGCTTTGAGACAGAAAATTCATGATTCCAATCTCTCTTCAAGTCACTGAAGGGAGAGAAAGACTCTGAGAAGAAGCCAACATAAGAAGAGGTAGCAGTCTTTATAATATCCTTATCTCCAGCTTGCTACACCAGTGACTTTGTGGAATTTCCCCTTGGGTGAGATCAGGGA
Source organism: Phascolarctos cinereus (assembly GCF_003287225.1). Lineage (NCBI taxonomy): Eukaryota > Metazoa > Chordata > Mammalia > Diprotodontia > Phascolarctidae > Phascolarctos > Phascolarctos cinereus. The sequence continues at coordinate 168,883,932 of NW_027555514.1, forward strand.
CTCTCTCTTGGTTGAGTTGAGTTATCTCACTCCCAAAAGGAGAGTTCATTCAATTTGTATCATCCGACACATATTCTTAAGTGTATACTTCCTTTGATTTCTGTTTTGTTATGGACTTGGATAAATGGGTTTATATCCTATTTGCTATGTGTGTTCATTGTGGGATTGGCATCTAGTGGGAAGGGATCAACCCTTGGATATATAAAGTTTGGGATGCTCTTTCCCCATTAAAGAATAACAATCAGGAGTTTACTCTGAGTCTGAAAATAAGAGAGATGCCGTGAAGGTAGAAGTGGCAAGGTGTGACAACTGATTCTGAATATATGAGGCGAGAGTGAGAAGTTCTTGATAGTGCTTAGATTGCAAACCTGAGACAAGTTATGATGATTTTGGAACATGTATGTACTGGGGAGTGGGATGTGGATTTTGGATTGGTTGCCAGTGGGCAGTGGTTGTCTGTCCCATTTTCACTGCCACCCTTTCCTGGGTTATAGGCTGTTCAGTTAAAGTTAACTTAAGAGAAGCAGGAAGGTGAGGATGACCACAAGTACCTGGGCATAGAATCACACACGTCTTCTTAGAGGGCTACAAATGATTTTAAACTCCTTGTGAAATTCCAGCTCTTCTTTCACTTTGAACTTTCTGCTTAAGCTAGATCACCATCTCTTCCTCTGTTCTTTTACAATCTGACTTTGGGTTATCTTTGCAGGCTAATTACAAATGACTCCCTTTCACGCAGTCTGCACTCACTTCAGCCAGTCTGATCTTCTTGTTTCTCCCCATACAGCATATTCTGTCTCTTGTCTCTGCCTTTGAACAGACTGGCTCCTGTGCCTGAGATGCTCTCCCCACTCACTTCTACCACTTTGAATCTCTAGTTCCATTCAAGGCTTAGCTCTAGCATCACCTCCTACAAGGATCACTTTCTGACTCCCCTAGTTGTTAGTGTGTATTCTCCCCCTTCCCCCTTCACTGTGTATCTGTGTGCATGTGTGTATGTGTATTTGTGAACATTTTGTCTCCCTTAATAATAATGCAAGCTGCTTAGAGACAATTTTGTCCATATCCTTGGCTCCTAGCACACTGCCTAACACATAGTAGGCATTTAATAAATGCTTGTTGATTAATTGAGTACCCCTTGAACTCTGATCCTTTTATACTGACATGCTTTCTGTTTCTGCTTGTCTCCATCCCTTCTGTGAGCAAATATTAGCTACTCAAAAAGCATTCACTGATTAATGGATTGACATTTTATGCTTACTATAGCAAAAGTTAACATGATTCATTATCAGTGCTGTGTACAAATCCAGAAGGGAAGGTATTGCTTTATATGGCTGTGCAAGTTCAGACGTGCATGCCTGATCATTTGGGAGCAGTCTCTAATTTTGTACTAGAAAAAGAAAAACACCAATGCAATAAAGTATATAGGTTGGCCTTCAGAAAATACAAAGGTGCCCAAATAGACATAAACAAATTTGGGGCAACTTGCTTTAAAAGAGGATTTTAACGTGCTGATATTGGTTTGCTCAGGATGATAAACTATGGTAACTGGATTGCTTTCACAGGAGATATGACTTTAAAGGAACTAATTTTTATAAAAACTTTGGTATTATTATCTTCATTTTACAGATGAAGAAATCAAGCCCCTGTGTCCTTATCTGTAAAATAGGGATGAGATGCATTATGGGATAGTGGAGCAAGAGTTAGTTTGGGATAATATTAATAATAACATTTATGTAGTATTTGAAGATTTGTGAAATGCTCCACAAATTTTATCTCTACAACAACCTTGGGAGATATGATCTATTATTATCCCCATTTTATAGATGAAGAAACTGAAACAAATAGAAGTTAAGTGACTTGCCCAGGGTAACACAGCTAGCAAATATCCGTGGATGAATTTAAATTCAGGTCTTCCTGGTTCCATGCCCAGTGGGACAACCACAGTGCCACCTAGTTGGGAGACAGAAGGTCCTGGGGTCAAGTCCCACCTTTGACATGTGCTGGCTGTTCTGGACTTTGGACAAGTCATTTAAACCCTCAGTGCTTTGGGCCACTGTTGAAGACTAAAACAAAACAGAAAGGGTGCTGATTCAAATTAATAGAGAAAGTTCCTTGCTGGGAACTTTCTATAATGATTAAATCACTGATTTGGTCCAAAGAAAATTGGGCTAATTAATAATACATATGCAATTTCTCGCATAGGGCTGCTGTGAAAAAAAAAAACCACAACACTCAGTTATATTGAGTCTACTCTTGTGTGTACCTGGTTATTTAAATGTTGCCTCCAGCTTTTGAAAGTGGATTCCTTGGGGGCAGGTCATTCCTTTTTTTTTTTTATCTTTTTATTTTTTCTCCTCTCTCCCTTCCCCCCCCAGTACTTTGCTTTTGATCACCACCTCCTTCAATCTCTCCTTCTTTCTATTTTCCCCCTCCCCTTTTGCCTCCACTGCTTCTTCCCTTCCTTCCCTCCCCCCTCCCTTTTGTTTCCCCTTTTCCCTCCTACTGCCCATAGGGCAAGTTAGATTTCCATACCTAACTGATTATGTTATTCCCTTTTTGAGCCAAATCTGATGAGAGCAAGGTTCAAACAATGCTCACCCCGCCCCTTCCCTCTGCTGTAATAGGATTTTCTGTCTTTTCCTGTAATGTAATTTACCCTTGTCTGCCTCCTCCTTTCTCAGTACATTTTCTAAGATCAGACTAATCCACTTACTTGGATCCATTTAACCCACTTGATTAGATTTTTTTTAATCATTACATCAAAGTCAACTAATATCCACCACCTTCATGTATATTCCTTTAACATGGTATAATAACAATACAGTTCTCAAGAGTTGAAAGTGTCATCTTCCCTTGTAGGGATGTAAACAGTCCACCCTTATTAACAACATTTTGTATCTTTCTGTCCCATTTACCTTTTATGTCTTTCCTGAATCTTGGACTTGAAGATTAAATTTTTTGTTGAGCTCTGGTCTTTTTATGAGGAAGGTTTGGAAGTCCCCATCTTCTCCCTTGAAAAATCATGCTCATTTTTGTAGGGTAGTTGATCCTTGGCTGCAATCCAAGCTCCTTTGCCTTACGGAATATCATATTCCACATCCTGTGGTCTTTTAATGTAGAAGCTGCAAGGTCCTGTGTAATCCTGACTGTGGTTCCATGATATTTAAATTGTTTCTTTCTGGCTGCTTGCAGCACCTTCTCTTTCATCTGGTAATTTTGGAATTTTGCTATTATATTCCTTGGTGTTGTCAATTTGGGATCTCTTTCAGGTGGTGAGCGGTGTATTCTTTCAATGGTAATTTTACCTTCTGGTTCTAGGACTTCAGGGCAGTTTTCCTTTATGATTTCCTGAAAGATACTGTCCAGGCTCCTTTTTTCATCATGATTTATTTAGGTAGTCCCATGGTTTTAAAATTGTCTCTCCTGGATCGATTTTTCAGGTCAGTTGTTTTACCAATGAGGAATTTTAAGTTTTCATCCATTTTTTCATTTTTTGTTTCTGTTTGACTTATTCTTGCTCTCTCATAGAGTCATTAGTTTCCGTTTATCCAATTCTAGTTTTTAACAGATTGTTTTCTTCTGTTAGTTTTTGTACTTCCTTCTTCAATTGGCCAATTGTATTTTTAAGGGATTTGTTTTCTTCAGTATACTTTTTTTCCAATGTGCCAATTGTATTTTTTAAGGACTCTTCTACCTCTCTCATTAGACTTTTAAAATTCTTCTTGAGCTCTTCTAAGAAGGCTTTTTGGGCTTCAGACCAGTTCATATTCCCTTTTGAGGTTGCAGATGTGGGTTTCTTGACAATGTTGTCCTCTTCAGAATTTCTGTCTTGATCTCCACTCTTCTCATAATATGGATCTATGGCATGTTTCTTTTTACTCATGGTTTCTTTATTCCCTGGCCTTTAAAGAGATTGAGCTCTCCTGCTGGGGAACAGAGGGCACTGACCGAAGCTTCTTGTGTTGGGAGCCTAGGTCTTGGTCACTGGCTTTGTGTGCTGGGGCCTCTTATGTTGGCAATTGGAGGCTGTAGGGTTTTGGCAGCTTACCTTGTGTTGGGCTGGAATCAGCAAGGCTGGAACTTTCAGGCAATTCTAGGTTACCTGCTTTTCCTTTCCTTTAGCTTTCTTCACCTTCCTTTAGATGGCTGCTGCAGGGTGTTTATCTGCCTGGGGCCCCTTGCAATGTTGCCTCCCTCTTTTATGCTAATGCACTGGGAGATTCCTTTGAGGTAGAGTGAAGAGGCACCTGGTGTTTTTCTAGCTGGTTTGCACTGGTCGTGTTGTCCCCCCCCCTTCCCCCCCACTCCTCCCCCCCTCACTGAGGCACTGAGGTCCAGGTGTGTGTCTTTGCCTGCTCTACCACCTGGGCTTCAGGATCTCTTCCTGGTTGACAGTTGGAGTTGCTGGGTTGGAATCAGCAAGGCTGGGACTTTAGGAAGACTTTAGGTTTCTTTCTTCAGCTCTTTTCAGATGAATGTTGTAGGGTACTTATCTGTTTGGGGCCTTTTGTAGTGCTGCTTCCCTTATTTTTGCTGAGGCACTGGGAGACCCGTTTGCTGGGCTTCTGCGCTGCTGCTCCCTGTCTTTCTACTAGTTCAGGTGTTCCAGGGTTTTTTCCTGGGGTGATATTTTCTGGGTTTTCAGAGGTTGATAGGGGAGAGTGAGAGTGATTACCTTTTTACTCCACCATCTTGGCTCCCAGAAGCAGAAGTCCCAGGTCATTCCTTTCTATGAATCTCTAGCTCTTAGCATAATACCTAACATGTCATAAACACTTGACAAAATGCTGGTTGACTGACAATAATTTAATTCAATAAATGTTTGTTAAAATCTTCACATTGGTAAGATGCCATTGGTAATAGTTTTAAACAATTATAACTTCAGTATTTTCAGTTGCTAGGCCCCTTTTTGTTTCTAAGTATGGAAAGGGGTCAAGAGTTTTGGTAAATTTTTTTGACTTCTGACTTAGTGAAACTGAAACCATTCTGTAAAGTTACCAGAATTTCCTGAATCAATTTTTAGAGGAAAGAATGTGACATATTTTCTTCTTGTTTTACTGAATCGCTAGATCTGCAGCAATTAAAAAAGTTTTCCATGATTTATGGTTGTAGACTGTTAGCTGGAAGAGACAAAGATTATCTGATCCAGGTCCTTCAATTTACAGTGGAGGAACCTAAGGCCTGTGGGGGCGAAATGCCTTGTCTAAGGTCACACAGTTATATTGTAGTACCGATATGGAATAACTGAAGTAGTTGGTGTCTTATTAACTACAAGGAAGGAATTCTGAGTAAGGAATTTCAATGAAAATGTAGAAGATAGCTAGAAACCATTCATGTGCATTGAAAGGATTCTCAGTTACCATAAGAGAGGTTATAATTAGCCACTGGTATAAACTATTTTGACTATAAACCTTTGGTAGACCTTGGCATAATTTTCTGGACCAATCTTCATGGAGGCCTGTAAAAAGTTACCCAGGTAGAACTTTTGCTCCTTAGCACAATGTGATATAAAAGATTCCTCCAGAATCAGAGGACATGTTTTATTTTTAAATAATATTTTATTTTTTCTTAATTACATGTAAAAATAATTTTTAACATTTAAAAAATTAAGTTCTAAATTCCCGCCCTCCTACCATCCTCTACTCCCTGCCTCAAGAGGCAAGCAATTTAATATGTATTATACATGTACAATCATGCAAAACATATGTCCATACTAGTCATGTTGTAAAAGAAAACATGGACCAAAAAAAAAGAATCATGAAAAAAATTAAGTGAAAAATAGTATGCTTTGCTCTGCACTCACACCCCATCAGTTCTTTCCCTGGAGGTAGATAACATTTTTTCATCATGAGTCCTTTGTAACTGATTTGGATCATTGTATTGCTGAGAATAATTAAGTTATTCATATTTGATCACCATACAGTATTACTGTTCACATATGCAATGTTCTCTTTGTTCTTTTTGCTTCACTTTGCATCATTTCATGTAAGTCTTCCCAGGTTTTTCTGAAATCAACCCACTTGTCATTTCTTATAGTACAATAATATTCCGTCACAATCATATGCTATATCCTGTTCAGCCATTCCCCAATTGATGAGCTTCCCCTCAATTTCCAATGGGGATATGGTTTTGAATCTAGCCTTTATTTACTCTCTTAGTGACCTTGCTATTTATGTCACTAGGACTTACTTTCCTAATCTATAAAATGTGGAAGTCTGATTAGATGTCCTCAGTTATTAAGAAGTGGAATAGAAAGGGGAGAGATCTGGACTCACAAAGACCAGAGTGGAATTCCACCTCACCCGTAGTAGCTTATGTGACTGTGAAAATTCCTTAAACTTTTCTGATCCTCAGATTCGGCACAGAAATCATTTGTAGAATGGAGGTAAAATCACTAAAGTGCCTTCTGTTTAATTTTCCTAAAGGATCTCAAGGTCATTCAATAATAAATTCATTCAATAAACGTTCATTTTTTATTTTTCCTTTTTTTTGCTTTAAAAATTTTAAGATATTTCATTTTCTTCCAATGACATGTAAAAACAATTTTCAACCTTTGTTTTCTACAGTTTTGAGTTATGAATTCTTTCCCACCTTCCCTCTCCTACTCCATCACCGAGAAGGCAAACAACTTCATAGAAGTTGTACATGTGCAGTCATGTAGTGCATTCAATAAACATTTGTTAAGTGCCTACTATGTGTCAGGCAGTGTGATAAGCACCGGTGATACAAAAAGAGGCAAAAGACTGTCCCTGTCTTCTAGGAGTTTATAGTCTACTGGAGGAGACAACATGTAAATAAATATATACAAAGGAAATAATTAAAAGAAGGAAGGCACTGGAATTAAGAGGGCTTGGGAAAGGCTTGTTTTAGAAGGCAGGCTTTTAGTTTGAACTTAAAGAAAGCCAGGGATGCTTCCTTTCCCCACAATTTTGCTAAATACTAATGTAACCCAGGCAATCTGGACATGCTCCAGCTTTGAAGAGTCTTTGGAGATGTCTTGATTGCCTGGGTTACACTAAGTATAGCAGTTACTACTCAGGAATCAAGTTCACTTATATTGTATCCACACAGTAGCCAATTGAAATGCAATTCAGCTGGAAGAAAAGGCAAGCAGGTTGTCGTGGTGTACAAATACAGCTTTTGAGATATTTCCATTGAAAATCATTCCACAGAGCCCAAGATTCCTTTTCTAAACAAATACACTCCTGGCATCAGCAAAAAGTTAAGTCACTGAATTCTTGGTACAGTTTCTAAATAAATCTTACATGGCAATGTCCTGAGCTCCTTAATCTTCAAAGCTATGTGTTCCAGGTCTGGCCATATTTTTTGGACCTCAATAAGAAAGTTTATTGATCCTGGGTTGTGTTGGTATTTGTCAGGTCAGAAAAAGGTGGTGCTTCAGAGAAAATATCCAACCATCTTTCTTCCTTCTGCTTGTCTGTTCCCTGTGTATCACTTAGTGAAAGCTGCTTGGTGTGAAAGCAAACCCATTTGGGCTGCTTTTTGGCTCTGTAAAGCCAGTGGAAAAGCCAAGCTGAATCCCACTCTACCTCATGAATCATCCACAAATCTGCTCCTCTCTAACTTCTGGCGGTAGACACTTGGTTTCAGGAGAATGAGGTAAAGAGATGAAAGAAGCCATGTTATTTCTCAAGCCCTAGACTATTTGTGGCATGAGAAGAAACAAAATTATTTTTCCTTAAAAAAGCAATAAAATCTGATATGGCTGTTAGTGGAAAAAAAGTAAATATTAAACTTCCTTGTGTTGTCTAAATAGAATTTTAGTTCTGATGACAATGTCATTTGTGGTTTTGTTGATAAGATATTTTTTTCTCTTAAAATGTTTATTTTTAACATCACCTGCATTTTCAAATATATTTCTTTTCCCTAAGCATCTCAAAAACTGCCTCTTATAGTAGAGAAGTTTTCAAAAAAGAAAAAAAATGCAATTCAGCAAAATTAAGCCACAGGCCAAGCAATACTGGAGTTGTGTTGTAATGAATGGATCGTAGTCCATTTTCATATCTCGTCTTGGAAGAGCTTTGAGGGCAGGGACTGCCTTTCTTTCTGTTTGTATTCCCAGATCTTGACACAGATGCTTAATAACTGCTCATTGTCTTGACTTCTTTGCAGCCAAGGTTGGCCATTATAATTTCAAATCATTCAGTTTCAATAATTGTTGTTTTCATTTACACTATTTCAGTCATTGATTCTGCTTGCTTCTCTTTACATCACTTAATATGTCATCTCATGCTTTTCTATATTCATCATCCTTATAATTTCTTGTGGTATAGTAATATCCTATTGCACTTATGTTTCACAATGATTTTATCCATTCCACATTTGATCGGCATCTACATTTATTTCAGTTCTATCCTGTCAAAAAAAATGCAATCTTTAATTAATTAATTTGCTTTTTGGTGAGGGAATCAGGGTTAAGTGACTTGCCCAGGGTCACACAGCTAGTAAGTGTCAAGTGTCGGAGGCAGTATTTGAACTCAGGTCCTCCTGACTCCAAGGCCAGGGCTCTATCCACAGCACCACCAAAGGGTCCCCAAACTTTCATTGTTTATTTGAAATGTTTGCACCTTTCAAACTTCAGTGCCCTAGACACAGTCCTGATTGGCCCATCCTGGTTACAGATCTGACCTGTTACGTAGGAAAGATTTTGAAGAGATGTATCCCACAGGTAATGTTAACTGTGTCACTACCAGGCATCAATCATAAATCCCATATTGCTTCTGTCTAGTGTTCAGTTTCATCTAGAGTTCTACGAAATTGAAACACAGTAGAATGTCTATGGAAACTTCAGGGCAGAGTTCTAAAAAGGTACATTTTCTATAACTCTCTATCTAATCTATTTTAAATTGACAGCAATGTTCTTATTATGTGGTTGATTGTGTGTTAAGAATCCAATTGTGAAGTCCTTTGTAAAGTATAGATTAATATGAAGTTGCTACCCACTGGTTTCACTGTCTAATTCCCAGGCAAGAGGGCTATAATATTTACTCATACTGGAAGGTTGTTTCTTTCCATCCACTATGATAAACCAATAACTCAGAGTTTTCTCTTTTAGAGACTAGAATAATTCATTTTCTCTTATCATTTGACCTCTTTTTCATTTTATAGCTGAACATTCACATAGTTTCTTCTGTCCTAATTTTCCTAGCTTTCTGATTCCAAACTTTGGTTTTGTTTTTTTAGCTCCTCATCTCTGTATTTAAAAAATCCTTGGGAATCTGTTATTAATTCTGTGTGGTCATTTCCTCTCTGTTCTTCACATATATTTTCCAAGCTGATAGTTAGACTTAAGATCCCTTGTCTCTCTAACCTTAATACTTCTTCTGTCTATAAATTCCCAGTTTCTTGGCTGAAAAAAACCCCTCCATTTAATCTGTTTTTATCTATTGATTCTCTTCTCTCCTTCCTACTTCTTTTGTTTATCACATTCAATCCTCTTTTTCTCTCTTTTCACTGCAAACATCTAGTTTACAAAAATGCTATTTAAAATACATTAAGAAAATTAATCACTGATGTTTACAAATAATATTTTCACATAGAAGCTGTTGCTGCTTTCCTACCTCCAATGTGATATAATCTGTGCCTTGCTCATACCTCTTTCTACATATGAAAGAGTAAAATAATCCTTTCTTTAGTAATTATATAATGATATCCTTAGTCCATTCTCTCTTTAATATTCAGCCATTTATTTTTCCTTTTCTTTGTCTATTTTTCTTTCTAGAACAATCAGATTTAGTGGTCATTTATGAAAATTAGACCATCTAACCTTAATGGCATAAACATATTGTCTTTAGATATCAGAAAATCTGTCAAGCACTCTGATGGATTAGCTTTGCTAGGCTGTCCATTTGATGCATATTATAGTTTTCCTAATAGGCATTCTTCATCCACTTAGTTCTTCCAATGTGGATAGCTATGTTAAACTTCTTTAAAATAATTATAGATCCCATTTAGGAGGGGGAGTCAGTGTTCTGGGACTTTTATTCCCATCACATTATTCACAAATAGGAATTACGTCCTGTGTTATAAAATCATAGACCCTGCTGCTGAAAGGGACTTTAGGTGATATCCAGTCTAAATCCCTTATTTTATAGAGGATGATATTAAACTTCAGAATTCATAGGTTATAAATTTAGAGCTAGAAGATGTTATTTGCCCAAGATTACACTGCAAATAAGTAGCAGAGCTATGCCTTGGACCTAGGACTTCTGACTCCGTATGTTCTTTATAATTTCCCATGTGCTTTCTGTACTTTCTCATGGAAAAGGCTCAGTGCAGAGTCCAAAGGAAAGAGGATTTCCTGTGGATGGCAAGGTCTTCCTGATGCTCCCATTCAACTCAATTGAAGTATTCATTAAATATCTACTGTATGGTAGTCATTGTGCTTGGTGTTAGGGATAGAAAGACAAAAAAAAGTCATTGTCTTCAAGAAGTTTACATTCAAAAGGGGAGAAAGAAACATATTCAGAGGAGAAAATATGAAAAAAATTGAATAAATATGAAGTGTCATGGAACAGCAGATAGGGAGCTGGAGTTAGTGTCAGAAAGACCTGAGTGTAGATCCCTCCTCAGAAACTTATTATTTTTATGACCGTGGAGAAATCATTTAAATACTCTGGGCCTCAGATTCTTCATCTGTAAAATGAGCGGGTTAGCCTCAAGTGTCTCTAAGGTCTCTTTAGGCTTTAAATCTATGAACCTATGGTAATTCTAAAGGCAGAGAAATCATGGGAAGTCAGGAATGGCCTCTTGTAGGTTACACTTGATCTGAGCCTTGGAGGAATCCAAGGATCCCAAGAGACAGAAGTAAGGAAGAAGAATGTTCATTATCAGTCATCATCATTCTTCATCATTAAGTGTCATCAACAAACATTTATTAAACCTATTCCTTTCAGTTCTGTGGAATGATTTTCAAGATATACTTGCAGAGGGCCCTTTGTATAAATAACAAAGAAAATATTCAATTTTAAGATGACACAAGACATAGTGATATGCTGGTAAATGTTTAATGACTGGTGCTCTGGAGAAAAAAAAGAAAGCATCCATTGCTTTCATGACACACTTTTAAGTATAATCTGCATTATTAATATTTTTCCATCACTTTCTTAAGTCTATACCAGTGGTGTCAAACTAAAATAGAAATGGGCCCACTAAACCCAATGTAAGATTCTCTTCAGACTGCATATTGACTTAGAAAACCACATATTAATGTTCTATTAGATTTTATGTCATACCTTTTTATTATATTTTTATGTGTTTTGATAAATATTTTCCAGTTATAATCTATTTCAGAAATGAGGGCTAACATCTTTGGTCTATGAAATCAACAAAACAATAAATCAAGCCTGATTTGTAGTTTGATTTATACCCTAGAAACCTGATTTCCAAGTATAAATGCTCACATTGAAAACTGAGAAATCTGTTGACAAGAGCTGGTTCAGACTGGTTCCAGCGCACCCTTAGAGGGATAAATAACTTATGATGATATCATGATGCAAAAAGAACTTGATTGGTTAGGTCTGCCCTTTGATCACTGATGCGAATCTAAGAAGATGATATTTAATATGGATGCATGCAAAATACATTTGTATTAAAAATTCAGCTTCACAGTTTTAAGATGGAGAAAATGTATTGTTGTTATTCAGTCATTTTGAGCCACATCTAACTCTTTGTGACCCCATTTGGGGTTTTCTTGGCAAAGATATTAGAATGGTTTGCCATTTCCTTCTCTAGCTCATTGTACAGATGAGTAAACCGAAGTAAACAGAGTTAAGTGACTTGCCCAGGGTCATCCAGTTAGTAAATGTCTGGGGCCAGATTTGAACTCAACTCTTTCTGACTCCAGGGTTAGCCCTCTATCCACTGTGCCACCTAGATGCCTGGACAAGATGTAATTAGGTAATAAATTCATCCAAAAATGATTTTTAGTAGACTCTAAGCCATATATGAGCCAATAATGTGATATGGTTCACCAAAAAGCTACTGTAATTTTAGGCTGCATTAAGAAAGATATTTTTTCCAGAATGAGGGAGTCAATAGTCATATTGTATTTGAACCAGGGAAAGCCACATCTCAAATATTATGCTGAGTTCTGGGTGCTCTATTTTTTGGGAAGGACAATGATAAAATGGAGAGCATGTTCAGGAGTACACACCTAGATGGCAAAGGGTATCAAGATCATGCCTTAGAAAGAAACTAAGGATATTTAGCCACTTATTAGATATTAGAAAATGACAATTGGGGCTAGCGGATGGGGGAAGAAAAAGGGGAAGAACACAACATGTCAGCCCTCTTCAAGTATTTCAAGGGCTAGCTTGTGAAAGAGAGATCAGATATGTTCTAATATCCACAGAGGGATAGGTTTAGGGACAATAGGAAGAAGTTGAAGAGAGGCAGATTTAGGCTTAGTGTTAGGGAAAAAAAAAACCATTCTGACCTAACCATTAGACCTTTCCAAAAGTGGAACAGATTGTCTCCAAATATCATAGGTTTCGCATCCCTGTGAGTGTTTAAGTAAAGACTGGAAGATCTCTTGTCAGATACGTTGTAACAGGTGATTCTTTTTTTTTTTAAAGGAATGTATTGGACTTGATAGACTATAACAGGATCCCTTCCAAATCTGAGAGTCTGTGATTCTGTTACTTATGAGTTCCTTGTATTTTCTGAAACAATATAAAAGTCTCTCTAAGATCGTTTTTATCAGTTAGAGAAAAAGATTTATCTTGGGGCAAATACATAAAGAGCTCACCTTTGAAGATCTTGGGATCATGTTAAAATTAAATCACACTTGTTACACGTGCTTGATGTTAAGGGTAAAATGGTACCTGACAAATAAATGACTAGAAAAGACAATGGAAAGTACTCTGAAAGAGGCTGACTCTTTGTCACCCCTAGCCCACAGCTGAGCCATCTTTGTATTCTTAGCAGAATCTGCACGGCAAATGTAGCATGTTAATTAGGACAGCACCTATGGGGTGGGGACAGTGTGTGCGTGCCTGTGGATTCTCTTAGATGTTCTGACATGGAAGAAGTAGAATATCACTTCAGTGAGTGACATGATATCAAAGGGACCAAGGTCACAGAGCCTAAAATACATTTATTAATGAAACATTCATCTTTGTCCTAATCTCTATCACCGGGAGGCTCTGAATTCCCCTGAAAGCAAATCAGTGATTTTAACTGAAATCTAGTCAAAATTGCTATGGGCAGGTATTTGCTGCCCTCAGCACAGGGCGCCTAAGGATTTAGAGAAGGAAATGGCAAACCACTCCAGTATCTTTGCCAAAAAAACTCCATACGTGATCGTGAAGTCAGACATGACTGAAATGACTGAATAACAACAAAGGTGACACAGTGGATAGAGTGCCTTGAGTTAGGAAGATCTGAGTTAAAATCCCACTTCTGACCTGTATTAGTGATGTGAATCCTAGGCAAGTCACTTACCCTTTGTTGCCTCAGTATCCTTATCTGTCAAATGAGATGACAATAGTAGCTACCTCTCTCTCAGGGTCGTTTTGAGGGTCAAATGAGATAAAATTTGTAAAGCCCTTAGCACAGTGTCAGGCCTATAGAAGATGCTATAGAAATGTAGCTAAGATCATTGTCGTTTGTATTGCCATTGTTATTTGCAGAGGTACTTAGAGGCTCTAAAGATTAGGTCTAAGGATTGGTAGATGAGCTCAAATGGCTTAAATGTCTCGTTTCCCTTTCCTGCTCTGCCCCCCACCCCTGCCCCATATTAAAAGCTCCTCTGAGTTGTTTTCTGACTCCATTGCCATTATCTTTTGAGCATATGGGCAGTTCCAATGCTCCATTGGCATCCACACAATGTCAGGAATGCCAAGTCCCCAAGCATTTTGGGTGTATCCCATGTACATCCCAAATGATGGAAAACATGACAAGAATTGTGTAGGATGGAAGGCATGGATAGACAAAGATCTGCATCGCTGAAGTCACAGTTATATTGAAGTATCCCAAGTTCCTTATTTTGGCTTGAAAAAATTTGATCCACAATTTACCATAATTTCTACCTGGGGATCTTTGATTTTCTGGGACAGAGAAATCTACTTTTGATTGCTGTCAAGGGGGCAGCAGTTTGGCAAACATTAAGGTCTGGTGTTGTTGTTTTGTTGTTGTTACTGTGTGTTGTTAATGTTGTTGGTCCTTCCTACTCAAACAGGACCAGTGACATCAGGATGCTGGGTCAGGGTACAGTGTAATTGACACGGCTGATTAGTCCAGTACCAACTTGGAAGGCTCTACCACAGGTCAGGCACAAATAGTCCATCTGAACATTTGGAATGGAGATGGAATGGATTTGCACATCTCATGTTTCCTTGTGTTACTATGCTTCTGCTTGGCTCACAGGGCACAGCTCTTTCTTTGATGCAGGTACACCATCCTGGACAGTCCTGTGTCAGTGTCTCTAGGTCACAAATCGATACTAAAGTTCTTCAGAGAGACTTTGAGAGTGTCCTTGTACCGCTTCTTCTGATCTCCCTGAGAGTGCTTGCCTTGTTTGAGTTCTCTGTAAAGTAGGTAAGTGTGCATTTGGCATTTGAACAACATGGTTAGTCCATCAAGTTGCACTCTCTGCAGTAAAGTCTGAGTGCTTGGGAGTTCAGCTGGAGAGAGGACCTCAGAATTGGTATCTTATCTTGCTAGGTGATCTTTGGAATCTTTCTAAGACAATTCAAATGGAAGTGGTTCAATTTTCTGGCATTACGCTGGTAGACTGTCCAGGTTTCACAGACATATAACAAGGTCTGATTGTAACAGAAGAAGGGCTGGAGATATCTGGATGTTAGCTAATAACAATAGCTAGCATTTAATAGACCTAGTACAGTGGATAGAGTGCCAACCCTGGAGTCAGGAAGACATCTTCCTGAGTTCAAATCCATCCTCAGACACTTATTAGCTGTGTGACCTTGAGCATGTCACTTAACCCTGTTTGCCTCAGTTTCCTCATCTGTAAAATGAGTGGGAGAAGAAAATGGTATACTACTCCTGTGCGTCTGCCATGAAAACCCTAAATGGGGTCATGAAGAGTCAGACATGACAGAACAACAAAAACATTTAACAGTGCTTTAAGGTTTGCAAAGAGATTTACACACGTTATTTCATTTTATCCTCACAACAGCCTGAAGAGGTAGGTGCTGTAATCCACATATTACAGATGAAGAAACTGAGAGAGACAGAGGTTAAATGACTTGCCCAGGACCTCACAGTTACTGAGTGTCTGAGGCTAAATTTGAACTCAGGTCTTCTTGATTCCATGCCTGGCATTCTATCCACAGTGCCACCTAGCTGGATGGATATTTGTCTTAAATTATATGACATCATTCAAATTAGTAGCTACTGGAGAGATTGTTAATCTAACTCTAAGTGAAATATTTTGGATTATCCAGCTAAGTCATTGTTGTTTAGTCATTTCAGTTGTGTCTGACTCTTCATGACCCCATTTGGGGTCCAGTCTGGTTAAGTGACTTGCCCATGGTCACACAGCTAGTAAGTGTCTGAGGTTGGCTTTGAACTCAGGAAGATGAGTCTTCCTGATTCTGAGCCCAGTGCTCTATCAGCTGAGCCACCTAGCTGCCCTCCACCCCTTGCAACTAGATGGTGGGAAAGGACCAAAAGTCTGTTTAGTATATTAGGACACCAAAACACAGAAGACCCGGCTCTTATATAGAAAGTCATTATATAGAAAGCCTTATATAGAAAAGATTGAAAAGGTTGACTGCTGTCTCTGGCCACAGTGTGCCTACTTGCAATAGTTACATAAAAATCTTGGAAATAGTGATTTTGATCTGAGGTCACAGTGATAGGATCTCAGAAATTCTAATTGGTATAGAAATCTTAACATTCTAGTCTACTTGGTAGAATTCCAAAGAAAGAAATCACTACTGATTCTCTTCATTCTGATTTCATTTAAAAAAAAAAGTACAGCTTCTGCCACAAGTTGCCAGGTAAGTGCTTAATTGACTTCTGGGGTTAACATGACTTTGTTCAAAGGCAGCTAGAGGGAGAAGATGCCTATTACACTGATCTGCACTTACCCCACGAGAGTTGGCATTGCTTATATAAAAATAGGTACAGTGATATCTCACTTATCTGGAGGTAAGCCTTTAGGTAGCCTAAACTGAGCCCTAAGGCTGAAAGGTTTTGTTTATTTGTTTGTTTTGTTTATTTAGATGCCAAGAAAACACTGCATGAAAGGGATTCAGGTTGCTCTTAAGTTCTTAATTTTTATTTAATGATCAATTTTTAACAAGTTTAGTTATCTGGTTTCCTAGGCCACAGCAAATTGGATATAGTAAATTAGGAGGGGAAAAAAGGGGATCATCAGGTAAGCTTAAATGATGACCGATAGCCTGCCATTAAGAGAGAAGGCAAAAACAAAACCTATATTATCATACTACTCATCTTCCTGAATTCAAATATGGTCTTAGACACTTACTCAGACTCTGGGCAAGTCACTTAACCCTGTTTGCCTCAGTTTTCTCATCTGTAAAATGAGCTAGAGAAGAAAATGGCAAACCATTCCAGTATCTACCAAGAAAATCCCAAATGGGGTCATAAAGAGTCAGACGTGATTAAGTGACTGAACAGCTCCACAGCAATGAATGTTCAGTAATAATTCCAAAATGAAAAATTGCAAATATTTATGAAGCACCTAATATGCATAGTATACTGTGACTAGAGAGAGAGGAAAAACAGATTTAAATAAGACACAGTCCCTGCTACCCCCTCCTCACCCCCGCCTCCTTTGTTGGAGAGGGATGTTGCCAAGTGGATGAAGTTGCTGGAATGAGGTCAGGAAGACCTGGCCTCAACTCCTATCTCTGACTCTTAATGATGTGACCTTAAGCATCTCCACAAACCTCTATAAGCCTCAGGAAATTCTCTAAGGCTATATATTATAGATGGGAATAGTGACTCATAGTTTAAGAAGGTAGAGATAATAGAATCAAAGATTTATAGCTGGGTGGCCCAACCTCCTCATTTGACAGATGAGGAAACTGAGGACCAAAGAGGTTAATGGATTTGTTCCAGGTCTACACAGGTAGAAACAGCCCCTAACTTCAAATTTAGTATTTTTTTTCACTATGCCATGTGGATTGCCCATATGTCACAGAGTAGAGAGAGTTCCTTTAAAATGTTTAAATTTTTCTTTTTAAAAATGAGGAAAATTCCTCATTACCTATTAATCCTGGATGAACCATTCAATGCCCTATATGTTTTGATCACTTTTTTTCCTCCTTTCGAAGAGGCTGTGTTCTTTTTTGGGCTTCTGATCAATGTCTTGGTAGTGCACATTTCTTTTTCCATTTCTTCCTTTTCCTTCTTAAAAGCAAAGTCATCATTAATTTCAGATGAAAAAGGTTTGCTGCGATGGACTGAGATAATCTGATTTGAAGGTTCTGATTGATGTGTGTCTAAAAAGACATGCAAACAGGACCAGTTGCAATGCCTTGCCTTCTCTACAGCCCAGCTCCCATGGCCTCATTAGAGTCTTCAGTGTTGCCTGCAGTGCCTGTTGTTTCACACATTTTTATAAAGCCGTCGGCTTCTAATAAATGGAATTATATTTCTGCCATCAAGTGCTCCCACAAGCAATCAAAGAAACACTGCCGTTGTTCTCCCAAAGCAACAGCATCAGCACCATTGTCACATCACCAACATGTAATACAGGCTGGTTATTAGTTTTGTGTTAGACTGACAGCTCTGAAGGATCTGTCTGAAAAGCCAGATTCACAAGCCAGGCGTCGATATTGGAGGTGGTATGTGTCTGTACATGGGGCCTGTGCACCACACCAGTGAATGGAGAATGGTTGTGGGAGGGAATGAGAGAGAGGCAAGGAGTGGTTAGGACTGTATATGATTCAAAACTTTAAATTCAATCCAACGAGAACTCGGATTACTGATAATACCCTACTCTCACAAAGCCAGAAGTTAGTGGGTGCCAAGATGAGAAGGAAGGCTATATATTTCAACCCTACAAGTGAAGCTCTCTTTAGTGCCTAGGGCACTCTATCAGAGTAAAGTCTGTCTTACTGAGGAAGATACATTCATTCTTACTGAACTTAGGGTTTTCTCTTAAACTACATTTTATCTTATTACCGTTACATCCCGTATATATTATGAACATGGATTTGTAGCTAGAAGGGACCATTTAGTCCAACTCCATCATTTTGTGGATGAGGAAACTGAGGCACAAAAAATTTAAGTGACTTATTCACAATCACACAAGTGAGTGACTGAGGTGGGATTTGAATACAAATCCTTTAACCCCAAATCCATTGCTCTTCGTTTCACAATAAAACGACGTTATTGGCAAGCCAATTTTTGCAAAAAAAAAAAGTTATTTCAGTTCATTAAATGATAAATCACTAACCCAAAAGAATGAATGTGATTCCCTAAGCATTTAACTCCATTGGGGCTAACTGATGTCTGGGAAAGCAAACACTCCATATGTTGGCTTTGGATTAAGCTTACAGAAATCCTGAGTTGAAAAAAAAAAACAACAGCTACTAATCAGGTTGGAAAGTTTCTTCTGGTTGTAGGGTAAGGTCATAATTAGCATCTGTATTTGTCTATGTTGGTCCCAGACATTCTTAATCTTCATTTTCCCCTGACTCCCTTTATCTTCCCTCAGTCTCTTCCCTCTCATTTTCTTCTAGCCAGTGTTTTTATGTTCTCCACTATCTTTTAAATTTTTTTAATTAAAATTTTTTAATTTAAAATTTTTTTTAATTTTAAAAATTTTATTATGCTCTTCATTCCTTCATCATTAAAGATCTGTCTGCTCTCAGGGTACTGTTCATACACAGTAAGTTGTAAGTGATTGATGATAACTTAAAATGTTACTACATTCAGGGCTTTTAACAGGTCAAAAAAGTTAAAGGTCTGCAAACATTTTTTAGTTGATATGTTTTGTTTTTATATCATCTTCAGGATATATTCCTCTCCATTTCCTGCCTAGCAAGACATCCCATATAAGATGACTTTTTCAAAGGGAGACAAAAGCACTTAAATTAAACCAACTTTACATCAACCAAAACTTTCTTCATGTTTGCAAAAATAAGAGAGGTGCATTTTCTAAACTATTTTTATTTCTGAACTTTCTAAAGCCTTATAATTAAGTAGCATTTAATTTAGTTTAGATTTTTGAGAATAAAATTCAAATGGTGTCATTTTTAGGTATGAGTCCATATATTGGGAAGCAGGGGAAACCCTTTCAGTATCCCTAAAATATTTCTCTAGGAAGCAGAATCTTAAAGTGGAAGGAATAATGAATTTGGAGTTAGAGTAATTGGGTTTGATTCTCACTTTGATTCTTATACCTGTGTGAGACCTTGGAACAAGTCCTTTACCCTCTCTAGGGCTCACTTTCTTCATCTGTAAAATGAGGGGGTTAAGTTAGATGATCTTTGAAGTGTCTTGCAGTTATTCAATGTTACGTGGATGTATTTTTATCTCAGTTCGGGGTACTAAAAGCTACTCCTGGGGCCTTGCCCCCTGTATAGCCCCAAAGATAGGATGCCAGAATATTTTTCTCTTGTGCCTCCCTCTCCTGGTTGATAAATAGGAGGGAAAGTGTGTATGTATGTATATGTGTGTGTTTGTGTATGTGTGTGTAATATATATATGTGTATATATATACATATATACATATACACATATATATACATATACACACATATACACATATATACACACATATATATACATATACACACATATACACATATATACACACATGTGTGTATACATATATATGTATGTATGTATGTATGTATGTATGTATGTATACACACATAAGTTAGGAATCAACATATATAGATATAGACCCTAGTTATAACCTTACCCCTGAAACACGGTGTATAGGTGTTAAGGGAGGACCAGTACCTCTGGTGTGAGGGTTTGCTGAGGTGAAGGCTGCTTATCCATCCTTGGTGTCCAACGAGCTCTCGCCTGTCATTTCAAGAAGCTGTAATATGTGTGGCGGCCACACCCTGGTAAAATCATCTCTGCAGACAGGCTAAACCAGGTTGAGGATAACCAACAGTCCTCACACCCATCAGTAAGTTAGCAGAATGCCTGCCCCAAGCACATGAAGACTCAGAATGGACAGATAAGAACAATTTGTTCCAATGGCCATGAAGGTGGCTGAAGCCGGTGCTATGGAGAGCTTAGAGTTAGTCAGACATCGAAGACACCAAGGTCATCCACTGTATCCTAAGCCATCACCAGTCATCCTGATCTTTGTCCTCCCAGTGGATTTTGAAGACTCTGGAAGACAGAATGAAGCTGATGACTTTGTACAACTCTGACTCAGTGAAACCCAATTCATGAGCAAGTCAAAACATCACGCTGTGATGTCACTGATCCTCTTCAGAAATGAAGGACAAACAACCAGAAGATAACTTTCCAACCTGGTTAGGTGTGTGTGTATGTATGTGTGTGTGTGTGTGTGTAGGTACACACATGTGCATATATATGTATATGTATACATGTGTATATACACACACACACACAAACAAACTTGGGATATAATTTACAATCTTATATAGAAGAGCTGCTCTGGCAGAAGCTTCTCAAAGTCCTATCCTGTGTTGTTGTTGTTCTTTGCCATTAAAAGAGCTCTCTATAGCTCTTTCTGTTTCTGTCTGTCTCATTTATATTTGATTCCTGTCACATTCCACTAGTGTGCTACTTTCTCTGTGGAACACAAATTGAAACACAAGAGACACAGACCCTGTCCACTGGCTTAAGCAAATAAGGCGCAAAGCTTAAATAAGCTAGGGAGAAAGACATTTACAGGAAATGAGAGGGGGATTCCCAACCACTACCATTATCATTATTAAGCTAATGTTTTATGTGAAAATCAGTTGAGTCAAATTTCTACCTTTACTTTTAAAGAATTTTAATAATAAAAATGATTATGTTATCAAATAGAGAAAGAAACAGGGACATCCATTAATCTCAGGGTGAGGTGGGTCAGAATTATTAGGAACAGATTGTGTTTTTTTTCAGAGGACTTTCCTTTCATTCTACTTTTTGTGTGGATGAAAATTACTCACCCAGCTCTTCCCCTCTCACCTTGTCATCTTATTTGCTCTCTTCTCTTCTCTGACCGGCAAAATCTACAGGGTATGTATGGTAGGTGGGAAGGAGGCCCAATTATGGAAGACTTTGGTCATTGCCTACTGTAGCATTGAATGCCACTCTGGCACCTGACCTCAGTGTCCAAACCCAAACCCAGACTCCTCCTTTCTTATTCCTCAACTTCCCCCTCTTCCAAGCTTCCTTATTGGGATTGATGACGTCATCATCTCCCCAGTCACCCAGCCTCAAGATCTCTTCTATCCCATCTTTTCCTTTTCATTCTCACTACTGTTATCATCAAGACCCTCAGTATATCAAAATATTAAAAAGCCTCCCAACATCTCCCTTCCTCATCTTTTTTTCTTCTCATCCATCCTAAACACTATTGCCAGAGTAAGCTTTCAAATCTCTGATGTTATTACTCATCTGCTCAAAAGCTCCTTCTTATATTAATGACTTCCTCTCAATTACCTACTGAACAGAGTCTGTGTCCCTCCTTAGTTTGGCCTGTAGAGCCCTGACCAGGGCTCCAACCAACCTTTCCATCTTATCTCAGTCCTTTACTTTCTGTAATTAAGAGTGAGAAAAAATGAATACCTAAACTTGTCCTACCCTTTCCTCCCTCTGTGTATTTATTCTCACATTCCCTCTTATCTAAAATGTACTCCTTTCCTCCAGCCACCATCCTCATTGCCAACTCCTACTTGAAGCTTTCCCAGATCCTCCTAATCAAAAATAATTGACCCTTACTCAGATTTCTTTTAGCATTTTGTAGTCATAACAATGGGCAGCTAAATGTTTCAATAGACAGAGTGCTGGGCCTAGAGTCAGGAATACCTGAGTTCAAATCCAGCATCAGACACTTGCTAGCTTCATAACCTTGAGCAAGTCACTTAATCTCTGTTTGCCTCCGTTTCTTCAACTGTAAAATAAGGACATTAGTGATACCTACCTCCCAGGGTTGTTGTGGGAATCAAGTGAGATAGTATTTGTGAAGCATTTTGCACAATGCCTGGAACATAGTAGGTGCTATATAAATGCTAGCTATCACTAATTAATTACTTATTACACAATCATGGAATCATAGACTTTAGAGCTGCAAGGGACCTCAGATTATCATTAGAATCTAGCTCCTTCTCAGTAGGGATTTCTTTTTTTTTTTTTTTTGGTGAGGCAATCAGGGTTAAGTGACTTGCCCAGGGTCACACAGCTAGTAAGTGTCAAATGTCTGAGGCCCGATTTGAACTCAGGCCATCCTGACTCCAAGGCCGGAGCTCTATCCACTGTGCCACCTAGCTTCCCCTTAAGTAGTGATTTCTTCTTCACTGTATTTGTATTCCCAGGGCATAGGACAGTGCTTGGCACATAGCAGGAACAAATATAAATGTTGGTTGGTTGATCAATTAATTGATTTAATCCAAGCATCTCACTTTGCTGACAAGGATACTAAATCCAACAGAACTGAAGTTAAATGGCCAAGATCATATGATAGTATGGGTCAGAATTTGGACTAGAATCCAGTTTAACTAGTTAAACCCCAAGTTAAATGTTTTTCCCCCTACATCCCTGATGATGATGATGATGATGATAGCAATGACATCAACAACAACAGCGAGCATTTTAGAAACTTTAAGGCTTGCAAAGTGCTTTATGGGTAGTATCTTATTTTTATTCTTGCAACAATCCTAAGAGGTACATGCTATTATCATGCCCAATTTAAAGATGAGGAAACTGAGAAAAACAGGTTAAATGACTTATCCAGCATCACATGTAAGGTAGGGGTTGAATTCAGGTCTTCCTGACTCCAACTCCATCACTTTATACATTGAACCATCTAGATAATTCTGATATATTTTATACATGGTTATTGGGTAGAATGAGGAATGAAGGAATAATTCCTTTTTCAGATACTTAAGCAATTACCATATCTACTGGACAAAGTGTTATTGATATGTCTGACTTGAAAGAGCTAATAAACCTCCAAAAAATGTCCATTTCCTCTCTGCTTTCTCAGCCCTTGTCTTCATGGCTTCCTTTGAAGGCTATCATTATTTCCACTTGATAAGGGTGAGAAGAGTTCTCTTTATGAACAACATCAGGGGCGCAGAGATAATGTGGTCATTGGCCTCAGCAAGTCAATGGAAAGTTTAAAAAAAACACACATATCAAGAAAACATACACACAGAAAAAGACACTACCACAAAGTACAGATGTAAAGTTCCAGGTGGGAGTTTAGGCTGCTCATTGTGTTATAATCTACCTAAATTAAAGACAATGTAAGAACACATGTTGGGATCAGGAAAAAAAATCACCATGGCAACAGATGATGCAAAAGTATATGCCTTAAAAGAAACCATGCTGTTCTATTGAAAGAGAAATGCATAATACAAGAGATGCTTTGAGAGTTGTCTTTGAAAGTCATATGTACATGGAAATTGGAAGTATTTCACAGATCCTAACTCATGAAATAGTCATTTTTTTTTAGTTATTTCATTGTCCATCAACCAGTTAAGAGTTTAAAAGGGGATTTTGGAAGTCGTGGTAGGTAGGTACCTGCGGTCATCTAATCTAACTAGAAGGCATCATGGTGTATGGAATATATACTGCCTCTACTGTCTGACGACCGAGGTTCAAATCTGACCTGTGACAACTTGGTAGCTGTGTGACCTTGGACAGGTCACTTAACTTCCATGTTCATCATTTTCTTCATCTGCAAAATAAGGAAATTGGAGTAGAGGGCCTCTGAGATCCCTTTTAGCTTTAGATCTAAATTCTGTGGTCCCAGCTGTATGACCTTGGACAGGTAATTTATCTCTCTGCGTTTCAGTTCCTTACCTGTATGATGAGGAAGTTGGACTAGAAGATTTCTAAGGTTGCTTTTGGCTTTAGAGCTATGATTTTGCATTTCTATGAGAATTCCTTTAACGTACCCTTCTCAGAGTTCCCTTTATTCTCCAGGTTTGCTTGTGAATGGGAACTCAGATTGGAATATAACTGAGTAATTTTAAAATGTCCTTTATGGAATTATAATATAGGAAAAGACACTACTGGTCTGGGATTAAAAAATAAAAAGAACTAGGAAAAGGTGTTTTAAAGACCACCAAGAGGCCAGATGGATAAAATTATGACCCCTGGTCCTGCCTATGTCTGTGCGCAGCTATAGCTATGTGATTTGCTGCTTTTGATGAGGGGAAGGGGAAGGTCTGGCCAAAGGGGCAGGGTGAAGAAATGAAGAGTAGATTGAGGAGAAAGAATTGATGGGAATTAAGGCAAATGGCCAAAGTGAGGAGGAGGCCTGCTAATTTGTACTTAAGAGAAGAGATGATTTTTAGAGGTATGTTTAAAGAAGAGGGACACATTTAGAGGGTGATAATGAAAAGGTAGCTTAAAAGGTAATAGCTAAGATTATAAAGCAAGAAGATTATGATACCATATTGTGTATTTATACAGAATCTTAACTAAAATTCCCAAACCATCTTTATGTGTGTGCACGTGCTCGCTCGTGTGTTTGTTTGTGTGTGTGTGTGTGTGTGTGTGTGTGTATTCTAATTCTCTCCTCACATTCCTGAGGTAGGTAGTGAAAGTGCTACATTCTCATTTCATGAACATTTAAAAGTAATATGTAAAATAAATGATTTTTCAAAGTCACATAGCTGGTCTTTTGAGAAGCCAGGATTCAAACCAAGACCATCTTATTCCCTGAATGAAGCTTATTCCACAAGAATAGATATTAACTACACGAGCCTCATGGATCAAAAAAGTAAAAGCTCATTTATTAGCATTTGCTTGGGAAAAGGTGATTCTGAGATTTGGACTCAAGAGTAAGATGTTGTTACATCAGGCCTAAGGAAATGGGATATCGAGACAAGACAGTTAGACTGGCAATTGTGTGAAGCACCTTGCCATCCACTAAGAAATCTGGGTCTATGGAGATACATGTCCACTTGCCCTGAGATTGCTCTCTTTTTCTATAGTTGGAACAGCAGCTACTAGACAGGACCTCTAGAAACCATACCCCACCCCCAGCTCTGAAATTCCAGCTGGGCTGAGCTGTTCTGATTGGTGAGTGTGCAAGTGCCGGCTCATGCTTCCCATTTCTAGACAGCTTCTCAGACTATGCTTCCCATTCTATCTATCCATCCCCAAGGAAACTAGAGCCTACTCATACATCTTGCCACCTGCTTACTCAGTTGCCACATAAATGCATTCTACCCCATCTCCATCCCTTACTCCCCTTCCCTAGAGTTTGAAAAGAGTAGTCAAATCAACATTACCATTATGACTAGAATGGACATGACAACCAACTGTTCTGTGACTTTAGTCAACTCCACCCAACCTGTGACTTCTCGGATTAAAACATCCTTCCTAAGCTCTATTGGGCTCTATTGTAACATAAGCTCTTTGAGGGCTGAGACTGTCTTCCATTATTAATTTTGTATCACATCACTTAACAAATTCTTTTTCAGTCCTTCCTTTAGTCCAATATGTATGAGTTGGGGACAGGAGGCTGTACTCCATTCATCCATTCCAATCACATTTTACTGTTTAACAATTGGTAGAGGGGATGGGATAGGGGCATGTATGGAGTGGTATAGGGAAATGAGAGCCAGACTCAGGGCCAGAGGTCATAGGTTTAATTTCTAGCTCTGCTACTTACTACCTTTGTGACCTTGGGAGAGTCATTCTATTTCTTAGAGCTTTAGTTTCCTCAGTCTATAAAATGAGTTTTGAAGGGATAATTCCTTAAGGTTCTTTCTGGTTCTAATAATTCCTATGTAGCACTTTAAGATTAGCAAAGCAATTCCCTGAAAGCAACTCTGTGAGGGACGTAGTACAATTGTCCTTATTTTGTACCCTACTAACCTCCACGTACTCTGCAATCCAGCGACACTGGCCTCTTTGCAATTTCGCAAACATGACACTCTATTTCCTAATTCCAAATGTTTTTCACTTGCTGCCCTCCATGCTTGGAATGCTTTCCCTCCTCGTCTCTGCCTCCTAGCTTCCCTGGCTTCCTTCAAGTCTTCTCAGCCAAAGTTTCAAATTCTACAAGAAGCCTTTCCCAGTCCTCCTTAATCTTAGTGCCTTCTCTCCTGGATTAACTCCAATTTATCCCTTATACATCTTGTTTATACACTTGTTTGCAAGTTGTCGCCTTCTTTAGATTGTGAGCTTTTTAAGAGAAAGCACTGATTTTTGCCTTTCTTTATATTGCTTAGCACAACGTCCAGCACATAGTCGGTGCTTAATGAATGCTAGTTGCTTGATTTACAAATGAGAAATGAGACTCTGAAAAGTTCAGTGACCTGGCCATAGTCACACAGCTAATAAACATCAAAGCCAGGCTTTGAGTCCAGATTTCCTAACTTTGAGTACATACAGCATTCTTCCCACTACACCAGGCTGCTTCTCAGTTGAACTAGATCTCTAATGCTCCAGCCCCTTCCCTAATTCCCTAGATTAATTCCTTGGCCCACTCCCCTAATTAGAATCTTCAACATAATCCTTTGTCCTTTAGTTGGGCTAATTCTCCCCAAAGATATTACAGGAATTTCAACCGTATCCCTTAAGAAGACAATGGAATTACTGAATTCCAGTGGCAAGGGAAAAGCTGCAGCATTAGATCAAGTGAACAATGGAAAAAATGGATTTGAAAGGAGCCACAGAGTTCCCAAACAGTGGTTACCTGGGACTTGGTATGTGTGTTCATTCTCCTGAATGAATTATGATCAGTAAGGCAAAGATATTAAGCAAATTAGAACAATGTTAAAAAGGGGAGGGGTTGGGGTGAGAAAGGAGTTCCAGATGGGATTTTGCCTAGTATATTAAGAAAACCAAGGTGGAAATCCATGGGCCAGTGCTAATTATTTTGGAAAGCTCATTATATTTAAGCAGGTTTCCAGAACACTGAGAGTTAGTGAGCCTCACTCCCAATTCCCAGAAAGGAATTTGATTTGAACTTGGTCTAGGACATGAGGAAGACCCATCAATGATTTGATATCTAGCATACAATAAGTAATTGAAAGGAAAGAAACATATGTGGGAAGTTGAGTTGGAGTTGTTAATAAAGGGCAAGGAGGCCTGTGAACCACAAGAGAAATTCTGACAAAATAAGAACTCGTTAATCCGGTATATAGGATCACGTCATTTAGAGCTCAATAGAATCTTAGCGATTATTCAGGCCTTTCTTTGCCCTTTTTTTTTTCCAGGGAAGGCCCTTGGAGGTTATTTGACTTGCCCAAGGTTATGTAGGAAGGAAGCAGCAGGGCTGACATTTAGGTACCAGGCCCTTTGTTTCCACTGGATTTTCTGCTACTCCATAAAAGGACAACTTTGAAATGTGGGTCTCATTTCTTCTTCTCCTCTCTCCTCTCCAGCTAGTGAATTTTACAATACTGGAGTTTATCTTTAATAATAGGAGGTCAGGGCTTAACATACAACTCTGAATTGGGAGTTTTTCTTCTGGGCCTCCTCCATCCCAAGATAGAAAATGGCATTGGTCCCTCTCCTTCCCAGCAGCCCATTGTTTTAAAGATGCATAGCATTGTGATGGAATACTACTATGTTATAGGAAATGCTGAGCTTGATGATCTTAGAAAAACATGGATAGACTTGCACCAAATAACGAAAAGTGAAATGAGCAGAACCAAGAGAACACTGTACATGGTAACAGCAATATTGTTTTAAGAAAAACTTTGAGTGAATAAATCATTTTGACTATTATAAATACCCAAATTAAAGGACATATGAAGGAAAATGCTATCCATATCCAGAGAAGGAAATGATAAATAGAAGTGTGTATAGAATGATTTTGCTGAGGAAGTGATCAAGGGAATTAGGGAAGGGGCTGAGCATTAGAGATCTAGTTCAACTAAGAAGCAGCTTGGTGGCTGTATTACTCAAAGTAAGGAAATCTGGACTAATGATAGCAGTCTCTAGAGTGGGGGAGGGAGGTTGAGAAAAAAGGAAAAAAAAGAAATTTACATGAAAACTTTATTACATATTTAAAAGGAATAGCAAGTTGTACATAATAGCTTTGCAGTTCCATGTGCCATTGTCTTTTTTAATTATAGTATGTTATAGAAATATCTGTTATATTCTATAAATTGAAAATTAAATAGGGGCAGCTTGGTGGTGCAGTGGATAGAGCTCTCACCTTGGAGTGAGGAGGACCTCAGTCCAAATCCGGCCTCAGACACGTAACACTTACTAGCCTTGTGACCCTGGGCAAGTCACTTAACCCTATTGCCTCATCAAAAACAAATAAATAAATAAATAAAAATTTTTAAAGAGGCGATCTGCTTTGTCTCTGCACCCAAAGGACCAACAAGACTTTCCAACCCATATGCAACTGAAACCTCCCAATTTGTTGTCTCTCCCATTAGAATGTGAGCTCCTTGAGAGCAGTCATTGTCTTGCTTCTCCATTTGTATTCCCAGGACTTAGCACAGTGCTCTCCACTTAATAAATGGTTTTGCATCCATTTTGTTTGTTGAAGTCCTCAGGAGTTGCAATGAGGGCCCTGACATCACAGGGACAACACAGAGTTACTCCAAGGAGTAAATTATGAGTTCCCACATCTTGTTGATTCTACTTCCACAATATCCCTCACATCAGTGACTTACTCTCCACTTACATGGCCACCTTCCTAGCTCAGACTCTCATCCCTTTATTTATGGACTATTGGAATAGCCTCATAATTGCTCTCCCTGCTTCCAGTTTCTCCCTCTTCCAGTTCATCCTCCAAGCATCTGTCAAAATCATTTTCTTGAATCACAGATCTGACCATGTCATTTCTCCACCTGATAATCTTCAGTGAATCCCTATTGTATTGAAGATATATGCAAACTCCTCATTTGGTGTTTAAAACCTTTCACAGTCTGACTCCAGCTTATTTTTCCAGACTTAGTCCATATGATTCCATTTGTGAGGTCTATGTTCCAACTTAACAAGACTAGTTACTATTCCTTGACCTCCGCTTTCCATTTCTGTCCTCTGAGATGTGACAAGGGATGTTCCCATGCCTGGAATATACTTCTATTGGAATATTTTTAGCTCTATCTCTTATTACTTAATATTCCTACCCAAGTATTTTTCTGCTTCTAGTTCTTATCATCCTTCAAGTCTCAACTCAGATATGAACACTAAGCTTTTGGAAATCTTCCTAGTTGCCATTTGCTTTTTCCCTTCCTTTTAAATTAGCTTGTATTTATTAAACAGAAAAATATTGAATGCTATCATGGAACGTATATCCCTTGAGAGCAGGCACTCCTTTTTTATTTGATTTTTTAATCTTTGTTTCTCCACTGCTTAGCACAGTGCATGGCACAGAATAGACGGGGAAAGGGAATAGAATAAACACTTATAACCTACTATGTGCTAAGTAATTTTTTTTTACAAATATTATCTTATTTGATGCTTAGTAGATGCTTAGTAAATATCTATTTAATTGAATTGAATCTAACTGTTGCCAGGACCTCAGTGCCCACATCGGTATTGGGAGAAATAGAGTTTGGAAATGAAAAACTTAGGTTCTAAGGATGTTTTAAACTTTGTGATTTTGAGCAAGTTACTTTATTTGTTTTGGTCTCAGATTCTTCATCTGTAAAATAAGGTTAAAGAACCACATGACGCCTAACATACTTTAAAATGTTTAAGGTTCTACGAATCTGATGTCAAACCAGAATGAAGCATTGGTCCACTTGGATTAGGCCTTTTAATCACTATTGTCTAGTAGAACTTGAAGACTGTGGTTGGTGGCTGATGAGACCCATTTTACACAGCTTTGCAGGTTGAATTCTCAGATAGAAGGGAAGCAGAAAAATTGACCAACCAACAAGCATTTATTAAGTGCCTACTGTAAGTTTAGTGCATGAATACACAAGTGACAAAGTTTCTTCCCATAAAGATCTCATAATGCATCTAGGGAAATAACACGTACATGATAACTATGTGCAAAATAGATACAAGGCGATGGGGGGAGGGGAGGAGAAGAAAGGCACTAACAGAGTGGAGGATCAAGAAGGATTTCAAGTAAAATGAGAGTTTTCTGCCCCATGGCTTGAGACAATATTTTGTTGTACTGTATGACTCAGAAGGGAGAATCAGGCTGAAAAATATTCACCTGCCACTCAGATAGGCTCCGAGTCTTGCCATAAAATGTGGGTAAAAAGACTTACAGGTCCTATATCTGTGCTATAAAAATGGAAATATTTTAGGGATGCATTTGGAATTTTCTTACTTGTATATCTCAATGCATCAGAGCTGTAACTGGTATGGAGCAACTGAGGCTTTGCGTAAGTGTGAGAGATTCATAGTGCATAATGGAGGATCATGTGATTGTCCAAAAGTTGGAATATTTGTTTTTAGCATAACTTCCCCAAAATTTAAATTGCAAAAAAGGGAAATATGTGGCATGAGTACAGAAATTAAAGGTGAAAGATAAAAGAATAAGAAAATACTTTATGATCAAACATATGGAAGTTGAATTACTTAAAGCTTCCTCTTGTCCTACCCAACTCTAGCCTACCCTGTACAATGCAGCCAGCATGAACAACATCATAGAGTTGTTTTTCGGAGTCCAGGTGGGGTTAGCCCCCACCAGGTCCCTCTACAGCAATTTTTTATTTAGGAGACTTCCACTCCATAAGAAATAGAAAACACTGATCCTGCCCAATCTCATAAAAGGAGTGCAACTGGGGATTGGGCAGGGGCATAGCAGTACTAAGCTTGCTACAAAGAAAAGGGCTTCTATGTTTATAAAAAAGAAGACCAAAAGCCTGTGATCAGCTCCCTCTCCCTCTCCCTCACTTATTGTAGTCAAATATCTAGCTAGTCTTCTCTACCCACCTCCCACCTAACACAAAATTGCTGAGGATGCTTAGCCCTGAGGTTCTAGGTAGAATACAAGGTACATAGGTACATGCCACAATACTAGAAGGATGATGAGATAAATAATGAGGTGCTAGGCTGGAGAAATTTAGAAAAGGCTGAAAGATAAAAAGTCCAAAACAAAAAGGCTAAGTATAAGTCTACCTCTTGGGCAAATTGGAGTTTTAGTAATATCTACTTCATAGGCTTGAGAATATTTGACACAACACATGTCAAATGCTTTACAAATCTTAAATTGTTATATAAAGTCTAGCTATGGTGAAGAAGATGATGATGATGATAATGAATATCATCAACCATCCAGATTAACCAACACTGAGACTCAAAGAGACAGAAAGAGAAGATTTTTTTTTAAAAAGCCCAAAACACAATGAATAATTATTATTCTTTTAAAATGAAATTAATTTTTAAAACCCAGTTAAAAAGAGAATTGTGTGGATTCCCTAGAGGGCTTAACTAACATCAAGAATTTCAAGACTCTTCCAAAAGAAAAATAAAACTTTTAAAAGAAGATTTTAAGGTGAGAATCAGAGTACTCAAAGAAGAAATATGATAAATAACAAAATTAAAGTACTCAAAGAAGAAATAAGTAAGACAAATCACAAAATAAAACAAATTAAAGCTTGGAATGGAGAATTTCTCCAAGGTAGTAGAGGCTCCGAAAAGGGGAATGCCAAATTTGGAATTCAAAAATACATGTGGGAGAAAATTTAGCCAACAGAAGCAAAGGACAATAACTTTGAAAGAACACAGAAATTTTATATAAGCAAAGTCAGTGACATTGATGACATTTAATTTAGGGAGCATAGGTTTCCCAGAAAAGCTTAATAAATTAAAATAAAACTGAATAACATATGGTAAGACCTAATATAACAAAGCTGCCTCAAACTTTTGTATATAGACCAAAAAATAAAGCAATAATTGATTGAAATAACAGATTTTAACCAAAGAATATCTCTACACTTGAAAGCCTAAAGCATATAAATTTTAGGATTGCACTGTCAAACAACACATTTTGCAAATATCCAGGAGAAAAACCTTTAGCTACAGAGGAATATCAATTTGAATAGTTCTTAAAGCAAACAAACAAACAAACAAACAAACACAGGGTTTCTGGGAGGAACTGGCCAATGGGAGGAGAGGGGCAGAGGAAGAGAAGAATGTTCCAAGTTAAGAAGGCAGCTGAAGTATGTCGTGGTCTGGAAAGTTAGAATGCGTCAGGCACTGTGCTACATGGACCATACAAATACAAATGAGTAGCCTCCTCCCTTAAAGAGGTTACATTCTAATAGGGGGAAGAAAACATATAAAAGCGGCTAGAAAACAGGAATATGTGAGGATTTGTTGATGACCTAAGAGTGAGACGGAGACCTGAATCTGGGCAAGGTTAAGATGAAAGTTCATCTATTAGAGCCCAATAATTCTAGGACAACAGAGATTCAAAGAGACTAAGGGGATCTAGAGGTGGATTGCTACACGACCTGGGTATGAGCAGGAAAAGGATAGTGATTATTTTAGTCTCTCAGTATGGATTGCTTTGGGACGTTAGGTTAGGAACAGTGAAATGAAGCCAGTGGATAGGGAAGTGGGAAGATTAGTCATCTTCCAAAAGAGTAAATTAAAGGAGGCTGTTAAAAAACATTCTTACAGGGTTCAGAGTGAGGAAGAAACAAGGGCAGTCTATATGGGTGGATGAGCACCTTTAGGAGACCACTTTTTTTTTCTCTTTTAAAAAAATGTTTAATTTTTAATTTATGGAATAAAACAAGCACTTCCATAATAAAGTATAATAAAGAAGATCACTGCACATGAAACTGCAAATCTACTATGCACAACTTGCTATTCCTTTTAAATATGCAACAACATTATTATGTAAATTTATTTTTTAATTTTTTTCTTCCCTCCCCCCACCCTACCCAAGAGATGGCCACCATTAGACACAAGTAGGTAAATATATGTGAAAAATTATTATATATGTATATATATATATATATACATATATATACATATATAATATACTTCTATTTATCAGTTCTTTCTCTGCATGCAGATAGCATCTTTCTTCGTATGTCCTTTATAGTTAATTTGGATATCTTAATAGTCAAAATAACTTATTTACTCAAAATCATTCTTAAAACAATATTGCTGTTACTGTATACAATGTTCTATTGATTCTGTTCATTTTACTCTTCATTATTTCCTGCAAACCTTTCCATGTTTTTCTAAGATCATTGAGTTCATCATTTCTTATAGCACAATAGTATTCCATCAGAATCACATGCCACAACTTGTTCAGCCATTCCCCAATTGATGGGCATCCCTGAAGTTTCCAATTCTTTGCCACCACAAAGAGAGCTGCTATAAACATTTTAAAATATATAGGTTTATTTTCTTTCTAAGTAAATGTTGTGCTTCTTAGAACTGCATTCTACCACAGAGGAATGGGTATATAAATTCTGAAAGCTGAACCTTTCCTCATGTGGCAAGGGACATAGATACAGAAGCAAAATATACTGGTCTTAGTAGTCAAGGCAAAGGTATGGCGTAAGACTGGGACTCATGACTACTGTTACAGAATGATTCCCACCACATGACACTGCTTCCTCTCTACATTGATATTTCTAGGAGACAGAAAAAAGAAAGCATAGCCAATCAACCAACTAAAATCAAATAATAGAAGATAGGCTGAAATCTACTAATGCAGTAGATAGAGGAGAAGCTTCAAATTGTATGTTCCAAAAGATTTAGGTTTCCGAAGTGAGACAGAAAGAATAAATATGTAAGTATATAGAAAATTAATGAAATAAAGTAATCCTGAATAGACTACAAGGAGACAAAAACAAGGAGGAAGAAAAAAATGAACGTTTCTTGCTAAAGAACGTCACAAAAATATGTCACTTAAGCTAAGAAGTTGGATGGGGTGAGGATGAGGGATTTTAAGCCTCTTGTTTACATGGACAGGGAAATGGAAGGGTGAAAAGATGGGTGTTTTGTGGATTAGATAAATAAATAACGGACAGATAAATTAATAAAATACATCCAAGGAACTTGAGACAGAGTAGACAAATGAGAGAAGGAAGGAATACCTATGAAAATAGATTAATATCAGATTAGTCTAAGAAAAAAACTAGTCACAGAGGGAAAGTGTTGACATGAAAATAGGAAATAACAAAAATCAATACAAAAGAAGTAAGTGGAGGAAAAGGTAAATCAGTCAGTCAATAAACATTTTTAAAAGCACCTACTATGAATCATACACTGTGCTAAGTGCTGGGGATGCAAAAATAGCCAGACGTTCCTTAGCTCTGAGAAAGTCACAATCTAATGGGGGAGACAACTAACAAAAAATATGTACCAGCAAGCTATATACAGGCTAAATAGGAAGTGCTTAGCTGAGGGAAAGCACTAGAATTAAGAGGAATTGGGAAAGGCTTCTTGTAAAAGGTTTATCTTATCTGTCTTGTTTATGGAACCGCAAGGAGACCAGTTCACTGGATTGCAGAGTATGTGGGGGCTAAGAAGACTGGAAAGGTAGAGGGAAGAGGTTGGGTTGTAAAGAGTTTTGAATGCTAAACAGAAGATTTTGTATTTAACCCTGGAAGCAATAAGGAAGCTTCTGGAGTTTACTGAACAGGGAGTGATATGGTCTGACTGGAGCTTTAGAAAAATCACTTTGACAGCTGAATCTGATGGAGTGAGTTGGAGAGAGACTTGTGGCAGGCAGGATATTGCAATAGTTCAGGCATGAGGTGATGAGGTCTTAGATCAGAGTTGTGGCAGTGTCAGAGGAGAGAAGAGGGTATATTTGAAAGCTGTTGTAAAAGATGAAATTGACAGGCTTTGGATATTAAGGGGCAAGAGACTGAAGTCGAGGGAACGGTAACAATCATAACCTTAAATGTGAACAAATTAAAAATCAAATAAAACATTTATCATGTTAGCACATATATGAAAGCAAAACCCTAAAACCTGCTACACATACAAAACTCATTTAAAAAATAGAGATACATAAAGAATGAAAATAAGAAGCCAAAAAAAAAATTTGCTATGTGTCAGGCATTAAAAAAAAAAAGCAGGAGCTGCAATCATGTCATCTGATAAGGTTAAAACAGGAATTTGTAATATCAATATATAAACAGGGAAACTAGATTTTACCTGAATACTTTATAGACAACGAAGAGAAAAAAAGTATCAAATGGATGCACCAAATAACATACTAGCTAGGTTCTTAAAAGAAAAGTAGGTGAATTATAGAAAGTCATTGGACGTAGCTCAGTAATTTTTGGAGACTTTAATGATTTTCTCTAAAAGCAGGAGAAATCTAACTCAATAATAAAAAGAAAACATGGAACTGAATAGTCTGTTGGAGAAGTGAAATTCAAAATCATGACATTTTCTTATGGAAACATTAAAATATACATATTTCTCAGCAAAACACATATAGTTACAAAAACAAGCCATAGTACAGAGAAATTATACATACACTTAAGGTGGGAGAAATATTAAATGCACACTTTAAAGGTCATAACAATAAAAATGTTATGATTAACATTTAACTTAGCCCAGGGAACCTAAATGAAAGATACAGATATAAATATAATACAGATATAAATAAAATACAGATATATCCCAAATAATGAGAGGGTCAAGAAACAAATAATAGAAACAAAGAAAAACCAACATATCAATATTTTTATGGTGCAGCTAAAGCAGTATGCGCAGGAAAAATTGTACCTCTGAAAGTACACATTCGCAAAATAGAATAATAAACTAAACATCCAATTTAAAAGCTAGAAAGTTAATAGGTTACCAATCTCAAAAGAAGCAAAAAAAATGAAAAAAAAACAAAAAGATTAGAAATGATCAACAAAACTTAGCTTCAAAAAAAAGCACAACAAAATCAATAAACCTTTAGATCAAATTAATTTTTATAAGAAAGGAGAAAATCAAATTAGCAAAGAAAAAATTAACAAGGTAAATTCATAATGAACAGAAGAAATCAAAAGCATTATCAGAACTTCTCTTAGATAATTATATCAGAGGAAAATAAAAAAATTGAAGGAAATGGTTATCGACACAAATTTACAACTTAAAATGCTCAAATGAAAAAAGAACAACAACAAATAGAAATCTTAAACAGTAGAATATCAGTGAAATAGAATATCAGTTAAATTTTTATAGCTCCTTTGGGAGCTATTTTAGATTCTATCAAATGCTGAAAACATAATTAATATGCATGCTACATAATCATCATCAATAACTAAGAAAGAAAACAGTTTACCAAGCCCCTTTTCTGAGACAAATATGGTCCTAAAAACTTGATCTGGAAGGGAGAAAACAGAGAAAGATAACTATAGAGCAATATCACTAATGAATATTGATTCAAACATTTTAAACAAAATTCTAGCAAAAAATACCATGGAAAAATATTGTAAAAATATTCACTTTGGACTAAGATGGATTTAACCATGGATGAAAGGAAAAACAACATTAGGAAAAACAATGCAATCAATTATATTAAAAATAAAAGTCAATTCAAAAGACATCAATAAATTCAGAAAAAGGCTTTGACACTTCAAATAATTGCTTATGCTAAAAAACTATAAAAAACTTAACCACAGAAGGGAAATAAAAATATAATTTTAAGGAACATATACAAAACAAATGCTAGCAGTATTTGTGATGAAAAAAATTAGAAATGTTCACAATAAGTGAAAGTGTAAGCAAATAATTCTTCCTTTCTTTGCTATTATTTGACATAATTCTAGAAATTGGAGCCATAAACAATGGTACAGATTAGATAAAGTTAGCTGTATTGATGAGAGATGTAATGGTGCTTAGAAAACCGCAGAGAATCAGCAAAGAAGCTAGTAGAAATAAATGGTAGCTTCAGGAAGTGACTAGGATGAGTATTTCTATGTAATAATAATGATAATAAAAAGTATAAGAAATGATGGAAATAGAAATCCCATTCAAATTAATTGGAAGATGCATGAGAGTCAGATACTTTAAAGACATATAAATAAAATTATAAAATACTCTATAGAAATAAAGAAATACATAACAAATATTTTCATTTATTGTGGCTAGTCTACTCCAATGTGGTATAAATAATGTCACTACCTAAATTAACCTATATATTTAGCCACTCAAACCACCAAGGGGTTACTTTATTGAAGTAGATAAAATCATAGCAAAATTGCACAAAAATAGCACAAAATAGCACAAAAGGTCTGGGGTTGGGGAACCTGCAGCCTCAAGACCACATGTGGCCCTCTAGGTTCATGTGTGTGGCCTTTTGACTGAGTCCAAGTTTTACAGAATAAATGCTTTTATTAAGGGGGGTTTGTTCTGTAAAGTTTGGACTCAGTCAAAGGGCTGGACTTGAGAGCCTAGAGGCCCACATGAGGCCTGGTCTAGAACCTCAAGGGAACTAATGACAAAAAAGTAGAAAAGAAGGGAAAGGCTAGCGCATTCAGACCTCAAATAATTTAACAAAGCAATAATTATCAAAATTGTTATAAAAAAAACCCAGCAACAGAAAAATGATCTAGCAGAATAGACTAGATAATCAAGAATTAGAAACAATTTCAATCAATAGACAAGTTTTCAATAAACCACAAAACATAAATGACTTGGGAGAGGACTTTCCATTTAACAGGAAGTACTAGGAAAACTAGAAAATGGTTGGGCAAACAAAACAAAGTTCAAATCACCGTTTTATATTGTATACCAAAGGGGTAACTGAGGAATGGCTAAAAAAATTCCAAAGATCATTTCATTCTAAAAATTGAAAGAAAGTGAAAGCAAGTACCTTTCACAACTATGGCTAAAGGGAAAATTACATGAGAGATAGAGATAATGATAAAAGGTAAAATTTTAAATTTCCATTACATGACTTGAAACGTTTTTCTTGGGAGAATTAATTCAGAAGAAAAACTTATCTGGGTGAAAAATCTTTGTATCACACATCTCTGATGAAGTGTTGATAACTGAAAAACATATGAGTCTTAATACAACTACAAAAGACCAAAATTCATCTCCCAATAGAAAAGTGATTAATAGATATGAATAATTTTTGAAAGAAGAATGCAAACTTAATTATAGCCACGTGAAAATTTGCTCCAAATCACTCATAATGGGAAGCACAAATTAAAACAAACATACTTTGGAGTTGTGACTTTATCCAAACATCCTAGAAAAAAAATTTGGAATTATACAAAGAAAAAGTGACTATTCACCCACAGAGGTCCCATAGCTCAGGAGTAGGAAACCCACGGCTTGAAGGCCACATGTGGCCCTCTAAGTCCTTGGGTGCAGCCTTTTGACTGAGTTCAAGTTTTGCAGAACAAATTCTTTTATTAAGGGGATTTGTTCTGTGAACTTTGGATTCAGTTGGAGAGCCATACTTGAGGACCTAGAGGACCACATGTGGCCTTGAAGTCATAGGTTCCTCACCCCTGCCATAGCTCCTTCTAGAAAGTCAAGAGACCTTGAGAGGAATGTGAACTCAGAGTCTAAGGAATGCTGAAAAGGACATTTGGGTTCTAAAGAGTTATGAGGCTAATAGTTTGTTTGTCCATCCCTCTCTTCCTCTGTCCCATATAGAAATTCTCTAAGTCCCAAGGCATCCTCTTGCCTTGTCTTTGCAAGATGGGCTAGCCTGTCTCCTTCTCCCCCTACCTTCACTAGCAAAGTTATACTTCCCCAGAGCAAAGCTAAGGACCATCCATACTATTGTTGTTAAATAAAATTATATTTGTAAAGCTCTTAGCACCTTGCCTGGTACATAGTATGTGTCCTATAAATGCTTATTCCCTTACCCTTTCAAACTCTTCTCCCTTCCATGTGTTATGAGGAAGAGATGATCCCCTGGTAGAGTAGAAGGAAAATGGGACCCAAGTTTTGTACCATTGAGGTCTCTATTAACTGTGACATGCTAATTTCCCCTCCCATTCACTGGAGTTTTGCTGACTTTATTTTATTATTGTCACATCATGAAATACAAAATTGATTTTGTCCTGCTTGCCCTGACTTGCGGTTATATCTGGCCAAATCATTGGCTGTGGCTATTTTACACTGTCTTGATACACTATTTCAGGGTTTTTGTTTCTCCCCTTTTGCCTGTGTGGACTTAAGATAGAGTGTGCCTTTCTTCATTTTTATGTTTTAGAAAAAGAATGAGGCTTTTAAGGAAAAGTAGCATAAAATGTGACAAAGAAAAAGAAAATTCTGCCTCAGTAACCTCAGGCACAGACAAAGTATGGCAGAGGGTGCTAAACAGCCTTGGAAGTTCTATAATTTAATAGCGTTTCACATGATAAAGCATTATTTGATCTGAAAGCTACAGGGGTTGGTGCAGGGAACAGCATATATGAAGACATGATTTAAAAAGCAAAGAGAAAAGCACTTTAAGAGCAAAAGAACCTGAAAACATTAAATGGGTCTTCATTGCCCTGGTCAATGTGTGACTCTGGCTATTGCTAATCTATTTTAATGTTGTCCAAAGAGTCTTCACAGAAAGAGATTCAAGTGGCTGGGGGCTTAGCATTCTATGGCACTGCATGAACACAGAAGACTGCAAATGAATGAAGATCTAAACCTGCTCTTTGCTCTAACTAGGATGACACTAGGAAAATGAAAGTGAATGCTGACAATTTTCACATAACGTGGTACTATAGTTACAAATGGTGGGCGGGAGGAAAAGGGAACCAAGTACATTGTGAACAACACTGAACTAGAACTGAGGTCTTTGAGAGGTGCCCCAGAATAGCTAATAATGCAGAGAAGCAGGAGGATGGGAAAGAGGTTTAACTATTGCAAAGGAATATAAGCGAAAAATAAGTTGAGTACAGATTAGATAAAATTAGGTATATTAGTGATAGATGGAATGGTGCTCACATATGGTAGCTATGATGATAACCCAGACCTTTAAAGGATCTAAACTCAAAGAACTTGTCATTGGTGATGGTATACATTTTAAGGATCACTGAATTCTAGGGCTTAAAGCAGGTGTGTGCTGGTAAATGTTTAACAACTGGCTTTCCAGGAAAAGGAAAAGTAGACATGACAAAGCTTAATCTGCATTATTAACATTTTCCCCATCATTTTCTTAAGTGTAGATAATTTTTAAAAAATGATAAACCAAACCCTGATTTGTAGTATTAGCCCACTTCCAAGGTGTAAATGCTTATGCTGAAATTTAACAATCAGTTCTCACCTGCGGCCTGGCTCCAGCACATCTTTGTCTAGAAGCAGCTTCCAAATAACTTACTTGTAGCTTATTGTTTAGGCAAGATTAGATTCAGTCCTAAATTATCTCAGACTATGGCTATTTATTTTTCTCTACGATATCTCCAGGAAATGAATTCATTTG
The DNA here is from genome assembly GCF_003287225.1 of Phascolarctos cinereus. Taxonomy (NCBI): domain Eukaryota; kingdom Metazoa; phylum Chordata; class Mammalia; order Diprotodontia; family Phascolarctidae; genus Phascolarctos; species Phascolarctos cinereus. The sequence continues at coordinate 168,924,331 of NW_027555514.1, forward strand.
GTAGTCCAATCTAATGTCCAACAATTAGCAGAGTTCCCAGCACATAGTACATGTTTACTATATGTCTATTGATAGATAGGGGCAGCTAGGTGGTGCAGTGGATAGAGTACTGGTCCTGGAGTCAGGAGGACCTGAGTTCAAATCCAGCCTCAGATTCCTATTAGCTGTGTAAGCCTGGGCAAGTCAATTAACCCTATTTGCCTCGAATTAATCAGCTATAAAATGAGCTGGAGAAGGAAATGGCAAACCACTCCAGTATCTTTGCCAAGAAAACCCCAAATGGGGTCATGAAGAGTTGAACATGACTGAAAATCCCAAACAACAACAAAATTGATGGGTTGACTAATAGTTCCATTTAGTCAGGATGTCTTAGACAGAAGCAAAAAAGTTTTCTGCATCAAATTTAGTTACCTTTGGCCTCTTAAATTGTTGAATCATATGGCCTTTTCTCAATTCTTTTGAGCTCTTGCCAAATACTCTTGAGAGTATTTGACACTGTTGACATCCTCCTCTTGGATACTTTCTTTGTGTCTTTGTGAGATTGCTCTCTCTTGGGTCTCCTCTCTGGATGCTCTTTCATAGTCTTAGCTGGTTCACCATCCATATCACACTTCATAATTGAGGCTGTACCCTAAGGCTCCATCTTGAGCCCATTTCTCTTTTTATTCTTTCTCACTCTGTGACTCCATTTTATCATCATCTCTATGCATGAGATGGCTCCCAGATCCTTATACCTATCCCTATTTTCTCTGTATCTCCACTGCATCCTCCCCAAAATGGCAAAGTGATTTTCCTTAAACATAGATATGACTAGATGCGCCCTGCCCTACTAAATAAACTCCATTGTCTGCCTATCACCTTTAGTATCAAATATGAAGTTCTCTGTTTGACATTTAAAATCCTTCACAACCAGGCCCCAATATAGCTTTCTAGCTTCATTATACTTTACTCCCCTCCATGTACTTTACAATCCAGTCAACTGGCTATATTACTTTCCCACACGTGTAGTTCTCCATCTGCTGTCTCCATGTTTGCTCTGGCTATCTACCATGTCTAGAATGGGAAACATCCTGGAATCCCCACAAACTCTTAAAATCCCTTCTTTCATTTATGATTGTCCAAGTACCACCTTCTACATGAAGCTTTTCTTGTTTTTTTCAGCTGCTAGTACCCTCTTTACCAAAATACCTTACATTCATTGTGTATATATTCTGTAAATATCTAGCTTTGAACCAATTGCCACTCACACGATAGGCAAACCGGCCTGGATGAAGCACTTTGAGGAAGTGACAGGAAGCAATATGAGCCAGGCAAGTCAAACCATAACCACCAGTTTGACCACCATCATCCCTAATGGAGATAGCCCAGTACCTTAAGTCCATGAGCCTTGGGAATAGCAATGCTTCTAGTACAGTGTCCCCCAGCCATCATCCTGGGAAGCAGCCACTTTGGAGATGCAACCTGATAACTACTCCTGCAGGTACTATAACCATAGCTGCTAATGACCCAGAAAAGAAAGTTCTTGCCATCAAAGTCTTTTTGCATTGTCACATGATTCAACATCAGAAACTAATATGGTTCTATCCATGGAAATGACATTAAAGAAGAGGCATTAATATCTGTTTTGCTGCTATACTACAAGTACTATGCAACCTTTCCATCTGACTTAAAAATTGAAACTTCAGGAAAAATATTTTAAATATTTTGTTTTAATCAGCAAAATTCACCTTCTTATCTTCCCGCCTCAATCTCCACCCAATGAAAACGCAATAAGAACAGAATTCATTACAAATATGTATAGCTAATTAAAGAAAATTTTCCCATTGACCATGTCCAAAAATATATTTGACTTATTCTTCATTGTTAGTCCTTCACCTTTTCTATCAGGAGGTGGGTAGCATGTTTTATCTGTCAGTAGTCCTCTGGCATTGTTGTTGGTCATTATGCTTATAAGAGTTGAGCAAAATAGTATTCCATCACATTTAGATACTATAATTTGATCATCCATTCCCTAATTTATAGATGCCCCCAGAGATTCCCATTCTCTGTCATATCAACAAAAAGCTATATTTTTTTTACATATGTAAAGTTTGGGATTTTTTATTATTTTTAATTTTTAAATTTGATTTTTAATCTTTTGTTGTTGTTATTGTTAAGTTATTTTCATTCCTGTCTGACTCTTCATGATGACTTTTGGGATTTTCTTTGCAAAAATACTATACTGGGCTGTTATTTCCTTATCCAGCTCATTTTATTGATGAGGAAACTGAGCCAAGGCCACATATATAGTAAGTGTCTGTTCTTTAATCTACCCTCTTTCTAATACCCCCTCCTCCCTTCTCTTTCTTTACTTTTTCCCTGTAGAGTGAAGTATATTTATGTACCCATTTATGCATGCATATTCTTCTTTCTCTAGATAATTTCAGATGAGAGTCAGATTCAAGTGTCAGCTACTTCTACCATCTCCTCCTCATTTGAATAGATATGTACTTGCACACCCTGATTATATGAGATAATTTTCCCTCACTTCCTTTCCCTTTCTAACTTCTTTCCATTCTTAAGATTATCAAGCATAACAGAACCACTCCTAAACCTTGTCTAATCAGACTAACTCTATGACCCCTGATAATAAGGGTCAGAGGTGACATATGTATCATTTCCCCATATTTCAATGCAAATTGTTTATCCTTATCTAATCCATTTTTTTTTTGTCCTTGTTCACTCACGTTTACCTTTTATGTTTCTCTTCACTCCTGTGTTTGCACTTTAAAGTTTCTACGCAGCTCTGGCCTTTTCCTCGAGAATGCTTGCAAGTTCGCCCTTTCATTAAAGGTCCATTTTCTTCCCCTGTAACATCATATTCTGTTTTACTGGTTAAGTTCTTCTTGCTAGCTGCTTGTAGTAATTTTCTTTGACCTGGAAACTGTATTTTGGCCATCATGCTCCTCAATGTTTTCATTTTGAGGTTTCTTTCAGGAGGCGACTGGTAGATTCTTTCTGCTTCTACTTTGCCATTTGATTCTAAGAAATCTGAGCACTTTTAAGATTTCTTGAAATAAGAGGTCTGGACTCTCTTTTTTGGTGATGTCATTCAGACAGTCCACTGATTCTTAATTTTTTTCTTCTTAATCTGTTTTCCAGATCAGTTGTATTTGCTATGACAGACTTTACATTTTCTTCTGTATTTTCAGTCTTTTGCCTTCACTTTAATATTTCTTATCGCCTCATGGAATCATTAGCTTTTACTTGTTCCATTCTACTTTTCAGGGAGTTTGTTGTTTGGGCAAGGTTTCGAACCTCTTGTGCCAAGATGCTGATTCCTTTTCCAATTCTTTCTTACATAGCTCTTACTTCTTTTCCAATGTTTTTTCATGTATTTTCATTTCATTTTCAAAAATACTTTTAACTCTTAAAATATAAAAATGGTTGCTTCTTTTCTTCCCGGAATTCTAGTTGAATTTTTGCTCAAAACTGTGTTATTCTCAAAGCCTTTGCCTATAGTTGTTTGGGAGCCTTTTTCTGGATTTGTGTCTTGAGTTTCCATGACACATGGTGGGAATTTTGTTTTTCCTGCTCATTCTTCCAGCCAACTTCTTGACTTCAGACTTGATGTTAGTTCAGGACTCTGTGGTACTTCTGGAGGGAAGTCTAAGTTGGTCTTGTTGCTGCTTGGAGGAACTGAATATTGTGGTGTTGCAGGGTCTGTTGGCCACCAGAAAGTTTTCAGTACTCCCAAAATAGTCTGATCCAGGGAAAAGTCTAATTGTTACCTGAGCTCTGTAAGTCTGAGCTCTGTAAGTTTGGGTTTGGTTTTGCGCAGGAGTATTCCGCTGCTGAAATCAGCCACTATCAGCCATCTGGAGGACTCTGTTGCTTCCGGGTAGCAGAATTGTAGGTTCCTTTTGGTCTGGTTTTCCTGCATTGGTTGATCCTTTGCAGGCTGGGCTAGATGCTGGAAATGAGAACTCTCTCTGTGCCTGGGGTCTGCTGCTGCTGCTGCTTCTGAACTTTCTCCTTCCTCAGTACCCTATCCCAGGCATGTTTAACCAGGAACATGGTGTTCAAGGAATGAGGAGTCCTTGAACTTGTCTTGTCTTGTCTTGTCTTTGTGACCTAAAACTGGGTAGCAGGCAACAAGCTGCCAGCTACTACCTGTCCCATTGCCTGATATAGGTCTGCAAAGTACCATTGTTTGGGTTTGGAGCCTCCTCTTGCCCTGGTACATCATCTTTTCCTGAGCACTAGAAGGTTCACATGAAATGTGCTACTGGCCCAATCCTGATCCCAGTATCCTTAGTGTCCATGGACCTCCCTATGTGTCTCCCTGAGCTACATTGAGTGGGACATATGACTCACTGCGACTTTTTCTGGATTTCCCTATCAGGATTCAGTCCAGGGCATTTTCTGGATCTTTTTAAGTAGTTGTGTAGAGGGAAGCTTACCTCACCGCTTCTTACCTCTCCTCTATCTTGGCCCCTGAAATTTTCCATATATGTTGTCTCCTTCATCAGAATGTGAGCTCCTTGAGACCAAAGACTGTCTGTCTTACTTTTCTATGTGTATCCCTAGCACAAGGGTTTTCAATGTAGTAAGCAATTAATAAATGCTTCATTCATATACATTTTGTCTCCCCTGAGAAAATGTAAGCTCCTTGAGGGCAGGGATGATTTCTTTTTTTTTTAATCTAGCATTTAGCAGCCTATCTAGCACATAGTAAGCATTTAATGAATCTTTGTTGATTGATACAAATAGCAGATCTACACATATGGTGATATTACCAGCCCAGTCAAGGAATTCAGGTATAGCACATAGAGATACCCATGTGAGTAGAAGACATTATGCTAAATAAGTTTCAAGTTTCTCTCAGTGGTATGTTGATTTGTAGAAGCTACTAGTGGTCAAACTAGAACCACCAAAAGTTTTGTTTCTTTCAATTGAATTATAATATAATCCATTCAACCTATCAATTAATATAGAGAACTCAAAGGGAGAATTTTGCATGGAGTGTCTCCCATTTTGTTATAAAGAAGATGGATGTATATGATAATCTCTTTTCTTCCCAAACAACAAATGAATGAAAAAGATTTATTAAGCACATAATTTATTATATAGTTAATTAAGCACTTAAACTCTGCACTAAGCATTAGAGATATAAATTCAAAAGTGATATGGTCCCTGCCCGTAAGGAGCTTACATTCTAATAGGGAGAGATAACACATACTGGGAAGTGATTGCTTGGGAAATGGGTCTTGATCTGGGTAGCCTTAGTGATGATGAGTGTAGAGTCACAGGATAGTAAATTGAAATGCTCTCATCTCACTGCAGGAGTCCAGATGGTAATAAGATGGCGGAGGTGGATGGCATGATCTGATGGCCTGGGAATGCTATGTGAGTTCCTGGCACTTAATATGCTCGTTGACTGACTTTGTACTAAGTGACTCAACCGCTAGATTGTTCTGCTCTGGGGCAAGAGTTCCAAAGTCAAGTGGATGAATTCCCTCAGGGTTAGTTCTCTGAAGAGGTCAGTGGAAGGTCAAATGGCAAGAATATGGCTAGAGTTGACAGTCACAGGGAATGTGATATATAGACTTGTCTGAGGGCAATTTAGCAACCGAAACTATTCATTGTATTTACTGAGAGTTCACATGGCTTTTAGTGTTATTTTCATTTTTTCTTTGGAGTCATTGCATTATTCTCTTAAACCTACTTTTTCCCCCCCAATCTCCATCACTACATACAAGTTTTGCATATTTCTTTGAATTCCTCATGTTGGTTATTTCTTAATGGCTTAATAATATTCTATTACATTCATGTGCCATACTTTATTTAGCCATTTCCCAATAATTGATACCAATTATGTTTCCAGTTTTTTTGCTACTACTAAAAGTAAAGATATGCATTTTTTTTAATGTATAAGATGCCGTTAAATGCCTCCTAGAGGGCCTAATATCATAAAAATATGTTTGGTTTGCTTTTGTGGGAATAGCCTAACCCCACAGGAAAGCTCTAGGGATTCTTGGTTCTAAGACTGGTCCATCAAATAACCTGTTGTGTGGCACTGGGCAAATCACTTTTAACTATAATTTCCTCACATGTGAAGAAGGGGAAAAATCTAACTGAAAAACCTACCTCCTATGGTTGTCATGGAGATAAACTGTTTAGTGGCTGCAAAACCTTTCATGGGGAACAACAGCAATTGAGATTTCTAACTTCTCAGATTTGTATTCAGAGCTGGCTTTGACTTCCACTTACTCAGGGTCAGTTTCTGAAAAACAATTTTGTTTTTTTGCAGTATTGGTAGAGAATTACACCCATTTCCTGGGATAGAAAATTTGATTACCAAGAAACATACTTGAAAACCTAAACCTCAAAGCTTAGTTTCAGAGACTAATGAAGATGAGTTTCTTATGGGGCACATATATGCATATATATGCACACACTGGCACACGGTGTGGTTTTGTCTTTGTATGTAGACTGGCTCAGGATAGAAATGCCCTCCATTAATATATATGAGTGTCTATAATTTATAATCTCAGAGATCTGCCTGGGATCCTAACAGTTTAAGTGAATTGCTTCATAGCTAATAGGTCTTAGAACCTCTGTGTCAGAGGCAAGATTTGAACCCAAGTATTCCTGACTCCAAGGTAAATCTTCTATCAGCTGTATCCTATTATCTCTCCTGCATATATAAATTTTTTTTCCTTTCTCTTTCATTTCAAATCAGTGAGAGATCAAACAAACCAGAGGTAAGCTACTATAAGCTAAGCAAAATCACACAGGCCCAGAACCAGTTGGTCAACAAGCATTTTTTAAGCTTGAGCCAAGCACTGTGCTTATTATTGGCAAAGAAAAGCAAAAAACCCAAATCAAACCAAAACAAAAACAGTAAAAGAGAGGAGAAATTAGAATATTTTTAAAAGAACTTTGTCTTTATGCAAAGATTCCAGAAGAGGAAGGCACACTGGCTGTATCTAGAATCAAGAGATTTGCATTATCGTCTTGGCTTTGCTAACTGTGATCATAGGCAAGTAAGTTAGTCTCTAAGACTTAGTTTCTCCAGTTGTAAAATGAAGGTACTATTACTTAAATGACCTGCCTTTGTGAATTTCTGACAGGAAAGTGCTCTTAAACTCTTATAGAAATATGAGTTATTATTTATCTAACTCAGTGCTAAACATACTAGTAGACTCAGTAAATATTTGTTGAACAGTCAGTGACCTGAAAGTTGACTGTTGACTGTGAGGTATAGCTAATAAATATAATATCAACTTAATTTGTGGGATCCATTTTATAAAATGAAAATGTACAACCCCCTTATAGAACTGACAAAATGGTTGAGACAAGGAGGCTTGTTAGAAAATGTTTTGAAGTTTGAAAAGAGATTGAAAGCTGAAGAAATAGACATAAACATTTATGGGACAAACATCCCATAAACCTAGGACATGAGTTCAAATAGTACCTCTACTCATTAGTGAGCCAATGAACATTTATCATATGCCTACTAAATGTTGATGTGGACTATTTGTCAACCTATGGTAGAGCCTCCCAAGCTCAGATTGGTCTGATCAGCCACAGTCAGACACATTGTACCTTGACCCCAGTATCATGAAGTCATTGGTCCTCTTCAAGAATGAAGGACAACACCCAACCAGCAATGTTCCAGGTACTGTACTAAGTGCTGGGGATAAAAGAGAGCTAAACGACAACGCTCTATGAGCTCACAATTTAATGGTGGAAGCAACATGCAAACAACTATGAACAAATGATCTCTATTCAGGATAGGTTGGAAATATTCAAAAGAAGGGAGGCACTAGAATGAACAGGAGCTGGGAAAGGCTTCCTGTAGAAGGTAGGATTTTAGCTGGGACTTGAAGGAAGCCAGGGAACCTGCTTTACACAATTTTCCTCAGTTTCTTCTTCCGTAAAATGTGGGGGATAGATTAAATTACCTTGGAGGTGACTTCCAACTCTAGTATGACCCTATAAACTTTTGAGGGGGCAGAAATTTTTCTATAATGAAAAGGTCTGGTAGAACCAGTGGATCACTGAAAATAGCCAGCACAAGAGATATAGAAGAAGCTTATAAGACAGCGTAAATTCAAAGGAAAATGTTGTGGACTAAAAGTCAGGAGGCCTGGGCAGGCCAACCTATCCATCTGGATCTAGATATTTTCATTTGCAAAATGAGGCAGGGGTTGGGCTAGATGACCTCTCAGGTGGAGGGAGGGAGAAGGGAGCACACATTTATCAAGCACCTACTATGTTTCAGGCACTAGGCTAAGGGCCAGAATATCACAAATATTATCTCATTTGACCCTGAAATTCCCCTCCAGCTCAGAGTTGCTGGGATCACCCTGAGAGAAAGTCAGAAACCTGTCAAAACCATCAGAGTCATAGGCAGGCAAATGAAGAACCAGGTCTAAGCTAGCTGTCTATCCCTGTTCCTTATCTTGGGAGTCAAAGGCAGAACAGGAGGGTTCGGGGTTGAAGCCTTTTAGAAAGCTGTTTTTGTCTGATAGTAGGATCCCAAGACACTATGCAAAGCTTCTTTTCTCAGCTTTAAATGAAAACACTTGTTCTTCTTTCTACTTCTTTCAAACCTCTACTTTTTTTTGTTTGTTTAAATTAAATCATTTCTGAACAGATGTGGGGGTGTCTCTACAGGGTGGATTGAGCTTTTCTGGTTGCTCGATTAGAACTTACAGTCTGCAGAGCTATTTGGAAAAGTAGCCAAATTGAATGCAGAAAGACAGACTCAATAGCACTAGTATCAGCTATTTGTCTTGTAAAAGACCATATTTCGATGTGATGTTATTGAACCTTCACGCTTAATGACCCCTATAATACACTGCTATCAGGCAGTGCCATCTGCATTTGGGCAAATGCACTCACTGTTGTTTACTCAGCATAAATTATCTTTATTTAAGGTTTAGTGGGAGAGGCATCTATTTGGATATGTGCGCTTAACTGATTATAGACCAGAGTGGGCTGCGGAATGATTTCCTTGTGCCTGGAAGCTGCTGTGAAATGATAAGAGCCTGACATATGTTAGAAGCTACAATCACAGACAGAAAAGGGGTACAACTTGTTTTTAATGTCTGAGTCCGAAGTTACAAAGAAAAAGTCAAAACCTTCCTTTTTGTCACCCAGGACTATTCCAACTGGTTGATGAGGAGGAGGAGGATGAGGAGGAGGATGAGGATGAGGATGATGATTTGGAGTGTCCCTTAAACACACAAGTGCACATGCGCAGACACACACATACACGCACACGCACACACACAAACACACACATACACACATACACACACACACACACACACACACACACACACAACTCAGGAGCGCCTCTCAAATACAGCTTACTACAGCTTCTGTCCACTGACCACCCTACTGCAGTGCCCAGGGTTCCTAAGAACATCTCCCAGATGCAAACCCTTTAACTGACATTGGCAATTGCTTTAGAAAGCTGCTGCCATCTGTAGATAGAAATGAGCATATGCACATATGTAATTATGATGGGAAGGAGAAGAAATATGGGGTGGGAGGGAGGGGGAGAAGAAGGGATAGAGACAAGGGAAAAAAAAGGCAAAGAAGAAACAGCTAAGTTCCCTACAAAGTGAAGTGGGAGAGGGGAAGAGACAGAGAGATACACTCAGAAAGAAATACAGAAAATCAAAGATTCAGAACATCCCTAATGACTTATTGAAGCTCCCCCCATGCCAATCTTATTTTTCTCATTTTAATCATCCTTTTTTTACTTCTCTTTATTTACTTAGGACATTAGACAACCTTCAGCTGAGATAAAAATAACTTAGCTGGAATCAGCCTGAGTGTACGTGGTGAACAGTCAACTAGAAAGAGTGGAGGGGGAGATGCAGTTGTAGTGTAGTAGAAAGAACATTAGATTTACAGCTAGAAAACCAGTGTTTGAATCCAGACTACTTGAACATGGACATGTGACTTAGTAATTTTGTACCTCAGTTTCCTTATCTGTAAAATGGAGCTAAAATGCCTGTGCTTCTCTTGCTGTGATAATCAAATATTACAAACATTAAACACAGAAGTGATAAATGTCAATTTTATTGTGATCCTAAATGTCCTGTTTCTGTTGAAGGTACCACCAGCATGCAAGTCACTCAGGTTGATAACCTTGGAATCTTCCTAGAGTCCTCCTTCTCCCTTGTCCCTCGTCCCATTCCCATATAGAATTAATTACCAAATGCTGTCAATTTGACTTCCACAACGTCACCTTTTCTCTCCCCATTCAGCCACTGCCCTATCTCAAGCCTTCATCTCTCACTCTAATTCAAATTTCTATTCTCTTCCAATCCATCCTTCACAGATATACCAGTGTAAGTCATCATGTCTATCCGTGGGCTTGACCATGACATTTCTTTGCTCAAATCCCTTTCATGGCTCCCTATTGCCATTAGGAAGAAAAGAAAAGTGTTCATTCTGGCATTTAATATCCCATATAATGAAGCTCCTATCTGCCTTGCTAGATTTATTTCAAACTATTCTCCTTCATACAGGGCAGCTAGGTGGCTCAGTGGATAGAGTGTTGGGGTAGAGTGAGAACGTGTCTAAATTTGTCCTCAGACACTTACTAGCTGTGCGAACCTGGGCAAGTCACTTAACCCTGTTTGCCTTGGTTTCCTCATTTGTAAAAATGAGTTGGAGAAGGAAATGACAAATCACTCCATTATCTTTGCCAATAAAACCCAAAATGGGGTCATGAAGAATTGAACACCACTGAAAACAGCACAACAAAATTCTTCTCCATGAACTCTATGTTCCAACCAATTTGAATTACTAGGTCTGTAAACTGCAAACTGGGCATTCCTCTATGGAGCCTTCCCTGATTTCCCTAGTTTTTAATGCTTTTTTCTTCCTCAAAATGTCACGCCATACAAAGATCCATTGAAGAAGCTGGAATTTATAGCCTGGAGAACTAATGTCTTCAGGACACCTAGGGAGACAGTAGCTGTTATTAAATATTTAAAGATTGTTGTGTATATACAGTATTAAACTTATTCTACCTGACTTCAGAGAGTGAGTAGCAATGGGTAGAAGCTGGAATAGGTGAAGACAGATTGAGGTTCCATATGAAAAGAAATTTCCTAATAATTGGAGTTGTTCAAAAGTAGGATGGGCTTCCTTAGAAGGTGGTGAATGGATTTCTTCACATTTGGAGGTCTTTAAATAGATTCTAGATGGCTATTTGTCAGGGCTAGTTTTCAGTATAGAGGATCCGTTATCCTTCAGAAACAGGTTCGCTTAGATTGGCTGTTTGTTCACTTGGCGTTGCTCTGTTTGTGGAGTCTTTGCATTATTTTCTAACTCCCAGATGGGCAAGTGTCCTTTATACCACAACCTGGACAAAGGATCACCCAGCTTGAATGCAAAGATTTCCAGTGACAAGGGTCCCTAGGTGGCATAGTAACACAGATAGCCAAGTGTCTCTTCTACTGCGGCCTGGACAAAGAACCATCCAGTTTCAATGAAAAGACTTCCAGTGATCGGGATCCCTAGGTGGCATAGCAATAGAATGCAGGACCTGGAATCAGGAAGACCTGAGTTGAAATCTAGCCTTAGATAGTTACAAATTACATGACCCTGGGTGAGTCATTTAAAGTCATTAAATGACCCAGTCATTTAACCTGTGTCTGCTTCAGTTTTCTCATCTGTAAAATGGATATGATAATAGTGCCCACCTCAGGATTGCATGAGACGATATATAAAAATGTCAGCTGTTGTTAGTACTTTTTGTTATCTAGTTATGTTATGTAGTTATTCCCATTATTCTTGATGTCTCGTGCTCTGTATCCCAGTACCATTACTTCATTTACTTTACTGTATGTTCCACAATTAAAGGAAGAAATTTGCCTTTAAACAGCACAAATTAGTCCTTCCAGTTGAATTAGGGAGAAATCACATAACACAGCCAATTTAGTAACATTTCAATCCAAGAGGCAATAAATACCAAATTTAATCACATGGCCAGAGTAGTTTATTGGAGACTCAAGTAATGTTTATTTTTTAAATGAACAAACAATAACATTAGAGCCCTGGAAAGAAAATGTGCATTCTCTTGCCACTTTAACTCCCTTCAGATTTGTTGCTTTAAACATGAGAAAATCTATTCTTAAGGGTGCCTTCACTCTTTTCCGGCATCAGAAGACTTGCATTACTATTTCGAAGTCTGGTTATTTTTATAAGATGTTCAGTAAACTGTGCTCCATTCTGCTGAATAATGTCTTTTTTATTTTTAAAAATCACATCTACATAGTGCCTTAAGGTCTGAAATGTGCTTTCCTTGCAACAGTTGCATGGACAAGATTGTTATACTACCCATGCCACAGTCAAGGAAACTGCAGTTTGAAACTTTGTAAGAACAGATTCAGCAAAGTGGAGGAATAGGAAGGGTTAAGAAGGGTTAAGAAGAAAGTGGACATGTATCTATATAGGCGTGCACTTTCATATATAGGTATATTATAATAATAATAATAACAACATATGTATATATAATGCCTACTATATATCAAGTGCTAAGTGCTTTATCCCATTTGATCCTCACTATAACCCTGTGTGTTAGGGTTCTCCCATTTTGCAGTTGGGGAAACTGAAGCAAACAGGTTGAACAACTTGCCCAGAGTCACACAACTAGTAAGTATCTAAGGGTGAATTTGAACTCAAGTCTTCCTGACTGTAGGCCCAGCACTCTATTCACTGCACCAAAATGGATCTATGATACATTTTGGGAGTTCTTTACAGCAACGAAGATTGCAATCCATCCTATGTAAGTAAGGCACAGTGGATAGAGCACCAGCCCTGAAGTCCGGAGGACCTGAGTTCAAATCCAGCCTGAGACCAAACACTTGACACTTACTAGCTGTGTGACCCTGGGCAAGTCACTTAACCCTAATTGCCTTAAAAAAAAAGCCTTGCCCATATTCTCACAAAAGCTCATCATAGGTGATTTGCCCAATATGATGGAGCCCTTCTTCACTTCCTCCTCACATTCAGTTCGATTCAATTAATATTTATTGAATGCCTTCCATATTCCAGGCACTGTGCTAAGTACTGGGAATACTAATAAGAATAACAACAATAAAAAGGTTGTAAGGCCCAATAAAAAAGTTCCTGCCCTCAATGAGCTTACAATCTAATGATAGAAGACCATATATAAAAGGAAGCTAAAAATGGTGTGTAGGGGTGGGGGCGGGGGATAGCCTACCAGGGAGTACCCAAAGAGAGGGCATGCTCTTCTGTGGAGTGGAAACCAAGAAGAATTGCTGATGGAGGGTTACCTGGAAAGTTCAGAAAGTTCAGAATGGCTTTTCAGGGAATTTAGTGCTCCACCCTCTAGCCCTCCAATCAGAGAAGAGAGGTCACCTAGGTCATGAGTATCATCATAATGATCTGCTTATCCTGGGTGGGGCTTGCTGTTCTATGGAGTCCAAACCCATTAGAGACGCTGATGGAAAGTGGAGTTTCATCATTAGGCTACCAGTGGAACCTTCTCCTGTCCAGCCATAATCCTTCACTCTGGGCTCATGATCAGCCCATCCTCTTTTCCTTCATATATTTCTTGATAAGATCTTTTATTCCTGTTCTTCAGAGTTCCTTATTGGTTTTGTTCACATACACCATTAACTTCTCCATTGCATTTTAAAAAACATATCTCCAAATGGCCTAATCAAAATTGTTTAATTACTATACCAAAAAGATTTTAAATTAGTTAAATAAACTCCACTGCAAGAGGAACCCTGTATTCATTGCTTCTGGGAGTCCTCAAAGCCTGAATAATTTTCAACTATTTTAAATGAACTCATTTTGTTGTATGTTGCTTAGCTCAAGTTGGAGATAACTTGATATTTCCTTTACTACAATCCCTCTTTCTTGAGGACAGGGACCATTTTTGCCTTTCTTTCTATCTCCAGAATTTATCACAGTGCCTGGTACATGAGTATTTAATAAATTCTTATTGACCTATTGACTGTATTGATCCTGCTATTAGTTTTTATGAATGGATAGGTTTTTGAAAATGAGAGCCTTCAATGTCATATTAATTATAGTAAGTCTGAGGGCTCCAATCAGCTTTGCCCTAGGAAGTCACTATTGAGCTGAGCAGTGTGTGTCTATTGCACCTTGAGTTTTGTGGAAGTTGATGAGAGCAGAAGTAATACAGAAAACATTACATCCAATGAAAGTGTTGGTAAAAGCTCCCACCCTGTAGATTCCATAAAGACCAAGGGAACCAGTTAAGGCGTCATACGTTGCCTAACTGATTATATTCAAAGAATTTGGAGAACAGAGCCAATAAGTATGTGCTACTGCAATAGATGACTTTGACAAATTAGCATTATGTAACTTGTGTAGCTTTCTATCCTATAGATCTCCTCTCTAAAAATTTCAGGCTGAAACACTTTTTTCTTTCCAGCTTTATCTCCACTCTCATTTTCAACCTCAGGTTTTGACCCTGATTTCACCTTGACATTATTTTCTGTCTCTGGCCCATTTATTCATTCAGTCAGTCAGTCAGTTTATCAACAAGCATTTATTAAGTACCCTAGCATACGCCAGACATTATGCCAGGTACTGAAAAGACAAAAATGAAGAAGACCTTGCCCTCAAGTAGTTTACATTTAATTGGGAGAGACAATATGTCCATATATACAAAAATACATACCAATATGTAAATATATATATATATATATATATATATATATATATGTATATATATATATATATAAATATATAAATATGTTTTTGTGTTGTTCAGTCATGTCTGACTCTTCGTGACACTGTTTAGTGTTTTCTTAGCAAAGATTCTGGAGTCTTTTGCTCTTTCCTTTTCCAGCTCATTTTATAGAGGAGGAACTGAGGCAAAGTTAAGTGACTTGCACAGGGTCACATAGCAAGTAAGTGTATGAGGCTGTATTTGAACTCAGGTGTTCCTGACTCCAGGCCTGGTGCTTTATCTATTTAGCTGCCATATGAAATGCAAAGAAACTAAAGAAAAATTATTGAGGATGGTATTAGCAGCTGGGGTCATCAAGGAAAGCTTCATATTGGTACTTGAATAAGGGATTCTGGGAGGTAAGGGGTAAGGAAGGGGGACATAGTAATTACAAAGCAATGAAGATAAGAGATGGAGTGCCATGAGTGAGAAATAACAGGAAGTCCAATTTGGCTGAATCATAGAGTATGTGAAGGGTTGTGATGTATAATAGATCTGGAAGCTAGGTTATGATCAGGTTTTTTTAGGCTTTAAAGGTAACACAGAGGAGTCTATAGTTGATAATTGATCCTAGAGGTGATAGGAGGCCACTAGAGTTTACCCAGTAGGACAGTGACCTGCATTTTAGGAAAATCTTTTTAGCAAGCACATGATGGATGGATGTGTAGGTGGGTGGGTGGATGGATGGATGGATAAGAGGGGAGAAATTTGAGGCAGGGAACCTAATGAGGTTATTCTAATAGTGCAGGAGACATGGGATGAAGGCCTAAATGACACTGGTGACAGAAGGGGATAGGTATAAAGACGTTGTGGAGGTAGAAACAACAAGATTTGGCAGCTGCCTGGATAAATGGGATGGAAGAGTGAGGTGTCAAAGATAACAACAAAGTTGGAAACCTGAGTGAATGGAAAAATGGGGGTGCCTTTTCTAACTAATCACTTAGTTTAGCCAGCTCTGCAAGTGCAAAATCCATCTGCCCTGGCTTTTTGCTTTTACTCTTCCTCTTTCAGGCCAAAACAGAGGAGAGGAGAGGGTGCAGCTACACCCTGTGGCCTAACTTCCAGGTCATGCTCTGAACCCATCTTTGACTCTGGATCTTTCACTTTAAGTAAATAGAAGAGCACAGATTCCCCACACAGAGATACTTGCAAATAGTGTGGTAACTACCCATAAAGAGATTATAAATAGATAAAAATGTCTTGCCCACTCCAGGATACTAATTTATGATTATGTAGTCCCTTGCGGGGAAAAAAAAATTCTGAAAAGTGATTTGTATTAAGTACAAGATTTGTAACCTCTGCCTAAGGAAATTGGCAGGTCCTCACCTTGATAATATAAATATTCATGAGTTCCATATTATCATTTATTAAACTTCTTCAAGAGTATAAGAATGAGTATCTGCTCAGAATGCTACCTTTGTGGTATGTCTTCATATCATGTTTATTTGACATGTTTTTTTTTAATGGCTTCTTGTAATTGAGGTATTACTGAGATATTTCTAGGATTCACTTCTATTTCTGGGACTGGGAGACCTGTGGTCTTCATTCCATCAGTCTATTGATTTTTGCAGCACCTATCTTAATGCTTTGATATGGAATATGTGTATGTTGCAGGGGAAGGGGGAAAAATGTGTATACTCATTTCTCTTCTTCACTCAACATTGGAGGCATCCAAGGTCCAGGCTCACTTGATGAAGTAGTGATAAAACCAGAATGAACTAGTTCTCTCAGCAGACTATGTTATTGTCCAGTGATATCACCTTTGAACCAGGTTTCCTTCAGGTTAAGGAAATGAGATTCAAAGATGGGGGTTGTAATAAAATGGAAGGAGCCTCTAGATGCAAAATGTAAGGTTGGCCCAGGTAGACAGGCATCCTGAACAAAGACTGTTACATCTTGGGAATCATGGAATAGTGGAACAAACACTAGATTAGGAATTAGGGAGATATGGATTTTTTTTCCTGGGTCTTTCATGAGCTAATGATGGGCAAATCATCTTAATTTCTTTCTGCTTCATTTTGTCTTTTTAAGATGAGGAAGGTGAGACTAACACTCACTAAATGTTGGATGTTGGTTTTGGAGTAAGAGGACCAGGGTTTAAGTTTTAATTCTGCCTATTATAAACTGTCTGACCCCGAGCAAGTTCTTCTCTTGGCCTTCATTTCCCCATCTGTAAACTGAGGGGCTCAAGGAGATGAAATCTCCAAGTCTACAACTTTACACCTTCTAGCTCTAATAAGCTATGATTCTGAAGATTAGTAGAAGAGGAATTTTGGATGAATGGGAAAAGACACTGATACAAAGAACTGAAAACCCATACCTCTTTTGTTCTAAAAATAATCTACCCAGACTACTGAGAGTGGGAGAGGCAATACCGGTAATCCAACGGAAAGAGTTTCAACTTGGTGTGATTTCACTGACACACCGAGACCCACATGAGAGGAACTGAGAACAGCTTTTGTTTAAAATTAATGGCTGAGGCCGGCCTGTTAAAAGCCTGTCATTTACATGAACAAAGGAGCAATTGCCTTCTGACAGGAGTGATGGGAAAATGGAAACATTGGCTCAATGTTTCACCCACAAATCCTCTTTCATCTGCTCACTCCATTTTATCCTCTGACCTGTCTTTCGAGCCATTTCATTTCTCTCACTGTAAGGAGCTACTGCCATTTTTAACATGTGGAGTGACCTGTGTCTGGTGATTTCCAGTGCTCTTTTGACAAGAAGGAGGCCACTTATTATTGCTTGGCCATCACTTTGTGGGAATTTCATGCTGGTTCTTCCCTTTGGATGGAAACAAAAAGCTAGACAAGAATTGGAAAAAAGGACTGGGACTCGTAGCAGTTCAGATGAGGTAAACTAGTTATCTTCACTATGATAACTCAAGGGCACAGGTGATTCTTCAAAGTCCTCTTCATTCAAATCACAAATAAATAAGTAGTGATGGATCCTTTTTAAAAAATCAATATAAAACATTATTTAAAATGCAAAGAAGAGAAGAAAGGGAATTGCAGAAGGGAGACACAAGCTGGACAGTTTTGTTATTACCCTGTTAAATTTAACATTTATATGTGTGTATACATTCTTTTAAAATGTATGTAACAGAATTTCATAGTTTCTTATGCAATCTTCTTTCTTGTTCTTTTTTTCTATAGAAAGAGTCCTGTTCATTGATGATTGTTAAGTTTATAGTGAAAAAAAAATCAAAACATGTTAGCTGCTAATATGGACTCCAGGGTATTCCATCACTAAAGGTTCTTTTTCTTTTGCTTATTTTTTTCTCCTTGCCCTCCTCCCTGCCATAGCAAGGGGGTTAGAAGAAGATGTCCTACAGTAAGGATGTTCCCATTTCAGATTATACGGAACTGTTTGGAGTAATTAAATACCATATATTTGCCATAGCTTGCTCATAAAAATGACTACACAAGCCAGATGATGGCATCTCAGTTTGGAAATCCTCAAACCAGAATGAGAGACCACTCCATCCCTAGAGGTACAAAGGATAAATATCGATATATGTTTCCTTAGACATAAGACTGGTGTATTTGTTGGTTGTCTTAGAAACAGATTACCTGAATCATCACAACTTCTAGTGAAATGTCTTTTAAATTTTATTTCAACTTATTGATAATTTGACCAACAGATGTGTAACTAGAGTGGGGATAACTACAGCTTTTCTTCAGGGTGCTGAAATTTAAAGTCTATTACTAGGTCAGCAGCAGAAACATTCAAGTTTAGCAAATGAGCAAGCAAGACATTTTGGTTAAAACAAGAAGCTACCAGATAGCAAGCTTGTTTCTCTGGATGTCCATTGGCCCTGGCCAGTTGGAGTGTTAACTTTCTGTGATGTTTGTTTGTATTCCATAGCTAACTAGGACCTTAAAAAAAGAACTGTATTGGGTGTAGCTTCATTTACGGAACACATAAAAAATATATAGGGAGAGTGCCACTCTTTCTCTGTGTGACTGGCTGGCTGATCTGTCAATGGTCATCATGTTCCAGAGCTGACATAATTGCAGCCCAGTCAGCCAGTGACAAGAGATATAAGAACATTAGAGGTAGGGGTTGGGTACTGAATTGAATGTTTTCTATTCATATAGTATAAGAAGAAGGTCCTTGGTAGCTGTGTAAGGATGCAAGGTGTTTATTTCAATGAAAGCTACTTAACTCTCAGACTATGCTCTAAGGTCCTGTTTTTCCACATAAATTCTGAATGTGACTTCTACCTGGAGCCAAGGTGTCCCCAGATTCATCAATGCCATCAAATATCACAAGTAATTACAATGCAGGGAGAAGACAATCAATTAATTGCAAAGGTAAATGAAAAAGGATGGGTTAAGAAAGAGTTGGAGAGCTTCAGAAAGATGTTTACTTGGGCTGAGGGATACAAGGAGTGGGGGAGAGGGAAGAAGGTTGTTAACATAAATTTTCATTTCCTTCCATTCAAAATAATCTTTCAACAGGTGTTTACCATATTCAACCCTTAACCAAAGAGATTCTTCATCAGAGAGATTTTCTCAAAGTGCTCTGGACAAAACCAAGCAGCAATGAATTCCCTCTGGAACTTTGACTTCGGTTTTAGACTCAAATCCCCAGGACTGATGGGGAGTTCTGTCTCTTTCTGGCACGTTTTCTAGAAGAGATTATAAGACAGGGCTAGCTAAGCTCTCTTTCCTTATGTGTCCCTGTAGTCTTGAAACAGACTACCTAACCATTGCCAGAGCTATCTCCCTCTCTTCTTTTAATCTATCAAACAGTGTTAACCGGACCCTCATTTTATACAAAGCCCTGCATGGGGCTTTTTGAAGAGCTATAGACATAATGCAGAGAGATTTAAAAAAAAACTGTTATAGGTTAGTATTTCATTGGGCTGGGCTGGGATTACTTAACCTCTCAATGGTCATGGGTAAAACAGATCATGTGGAATATGTGTTCTTTTCAACTTCCCTCACCATTCCACCTTACCCCAGTCTCTCTAGTCCATTTTAGCTATTTAGCCACATCAATTAACAAGCATTTCTTAAGCGCCTACTATGTGCCAGAAACTATGCTAGGTCCTAGAGATTCAAAGAAAAAAAAATGAAACGGTCCCTACTCTTAAGGAGCTAATGGTCTGTAATCCTAAAAAAAGATGCCTAGAAATCCATTTTTTAGATTTAATTATATTTTAAATGCATTTGAATTCCTTCATAACTTACCCTCCTCTGTTCCCCACACCTTTCTAGTCTTCATACACTTTACTCTCCACCACATACCCTTCAATCCAGTGACACTGGCCTCCTAGCTGTTTCACAAACAAGAAACTTCATCTCTTCGATCTGGGCATTTTTTCCAAATGCCCTCTATGCTTGGAATACTCTGCCGCCTCCTCTTTGCCTCCTGGTGTCCCTGGCTTCCCTTAGTCCCAGCTAAACTTCCATCATCTACAGAAAGCCTTTCCCAATCACTCTTAATTCTAGTGCCTTCCCCAAAATAAACTACCATACTTCCCTCAATCAAAAATTTAATTATCTTCTCTAATTATTATACCTATTATATATCTATTATCTTCTCTATTATTATAGTTATCTTCTCTTATTTCCTGTTTGTCCTGTATATAGCTTATTTGTACATATTTGTTTTCTTCTTATCTCCCTCATTAGATTGTCAGCTCCTTGAGGGTAAGAAATGTCTTTGGACTTTCTTTGTATCCGCAAAACTTGGCACAGTTTCTACCACATAATGGGTGCTTAATAAATGCTTATTGACTGGCTGATTATATCAATAGGATCTTGATATTAAGGGGATCCCTAACTAGAGTATTTTTAAGAGCATTGTCTTTCATGTATATCTAGTTTTTCTTATGTGTTTGCTATGTTATATATATTTTTTCTCTTAAGCAGCTGGGTGGCATAGTGGATAGAATGCTGGACATAGAATCAGGAAAACCTGAGTTCACATCAGGCATCAGACAATAGCTACTCTGTTACTCTGGACAAGTCACTTAACTGCTGTCTGCCTCAGTTTTCCCATTTGTAAAAATGGGGGACTAATAGCATTTATTTCCCGAGGTTATTGTGAGGATCAAATGAAATAATATTTGTAAGGTGCTTTTCAAACTTAAAGAACTGGATCAATTCTAGTTAATTTTATTATTATTTGATCCAATAAAGAGGCAAAGCATATAACTTGCTGAGTTAAAAGGATTTTTCTTACCATTTTTTTAAAAGGAAAATTTCCTAGCAATTCTTCCATTCTCTTTTCCCTTCCTCCCTAGCTTCCTCTACAAAAAATAGTAGGAGCTAGGACAGTCTACCTTCTAGAATCCTTAATTAGCTGAAATAGCCACTGTAAAAACTGCTTACAGCCCACCTTTTACCCAGAGCCAAATTTAGAACAAACAAAAAAGATTCTGGTACCTGCTTCCTTTTCAAAGGGATCCACAAATCATGTAGAAATATATAACTGAGCTTCTTATTGAGCAATCTTGCAAATTATAATTAATAATATTGTTTAATAATAAAATTTTGGCAACTGTAGTGTGCATACATACATCATTGCAAGATGTAGAGGGATGCAGGACTGTATTATTAGAACATGTAAGAGTGATGGGTTATCATTGCTGATTAGTCTTTCTTTTTTGCCAGTCCTGATTATAAAGCACTTCAGTTTGAGACACAGAATATTAACCTCTACCATAAAATGCATTATTAATACATCCCGCAAACCTCCTTTAACAGCCGTATGCAGTTTTATTGCTATGGTAGCCTTTGGAATGTGGCATTAATAAAATTGATGCAATAATACCACTTCTAAATTGGTTGTTACTAGTAATGAGGGAACAATTTGGTAGTGAATAGTCTCTGGAAAAACTGGAGGTAGCTATTTGTTTCTACACTGATTAATTAATCATTATTCATTAACTAATGCTAAATACATGGAATCTGACCTCAAGTGTTTAGTAAGCCTTTTCCCCAAATGATGCTGGGGCTTTATTTGGGGGCTGGTGGTAGTGGTTAGTTATTTCTCTGGTGCCTGAAAATCTGTTCTAAGCACCAATATCTACTAGTAACTTACTTTTCTAAAGGCCACAGAGGGGGAAAAAAGACCTCCCTGTGATTAGGTCTCCAGGCCTAGTTCTTTTGCATTATGCAGTAATGCTAGGGCCTGAGGCTAAATCCTGGGAAGCTGCAGAAAAACTCACACAAGAAAGGCATTCATAGTTGGAGCTTAGGGGGAGGTTTTCATAGACTGCATTTTAAATAAACTGAGAACATATGAATTGCCTGGGCTAAATGCTTTTTTTCCAATGAGGAATTTCACAAGGGTGTGGACAATACCACTATTCACGATAGTTATTTGTTTTCAATCTAGTTTAATATTTTAATATGCTATGAAGAATAAGGAAATGTATGATCTCCAAACATGTTTGCCACTGTATTGGAAGAGATCCATCACAGTGTCCAAATGGAAGAGGGATTTCCTACAGAATATGTCCAAGTGTATAAATGACATCAGGCTGATTATATGAAGTCCTAGAATTTCTCAGAACTTCAGAAATGAAAGCTATAATCACTCAGAAGGTTTTAGTCTAACTATCCACACAGAAATAACAAAATGGATGAAAAGCATATATCTTCTAGACTGTGATATATCGTTGTATAGACAACCCATAGAACTGGTTCACCATTCCATATATTTTGAACAGGTACAACAGATGAACAATGAACTGGATCTAGAATCAAATAAACTACAGCAAACAAGATTGCATTTGGGAAGTTATGTAGCACTTTCAATCTTCCCAAACTTCTTGACATCAAAGTCCAACTTTTTTTTTTTTTAGATAGGCAATGGGGTTAAGTGACTTGCCCAGGGTCACACAGCTAGTAAGTTATTATGTGTCTGAGGCCAGATTTGAACTCAGGTCCTCCTGAATCCAGGGCCAGTGCTCTATCCACTGCGCCACCTAGCTGCCCCAAAGCCCAACTTTTTAACACCAATATTATTTTAGTGATGTTACATATCTCTGAATCTTGGGACATCAAAATCTTTAAGGAAAAAAATTATGGGAGAGTCGAAGGGAAATGGATAGGTACATCAGGGGTATAAATAGGCTATAGCATATTACTAGTGATTAATTAGTGTGCAGGAATATGTAATTGGAGAGATATATCATTAGAAAAGGGTTATGCTCTGCATTGCTGGAGGCAATAGTAACAGTGAGACAATGACAGATCCTTCTGCGCACTGACATATTAATAATCAACAGCATTTCATTGTGCTTTAGGGCCCCAGAGTAAGTGAAAGTTGTCAGGTCAGGTCATCCAGTTCTGGACCAAAACCATCTAACACACTTGACAGTCTTCATTATCCTTAAGGGTTTCCAGGAAGAGAGATTTCAGAGCCTCTCTTGGGTAGCCTGTTCCAGTGTTCACTCATGTCAAGTAAATTCAGTAAAATATATTAAATGCCAACTATGTTCAAGACATAGTGCTGAGGAAGACTACAAAGAAAAATAAAATAATTTCTGCTCTATAGATACATATATTCCATTGTGGAAGGGTGGGGGAAGGGGGAGGGGTTGCATACATATAAGAAAATACAAAGCAATTAAAAGAAAAGACCATTGAGAAAATTAAAAAGTAGGTGGTAACTGATCTTAGTCTGAAGGAAACTTTGAAATCTAATACACTGAGTGGAGGAGAATGCTTACTGTAGGCATGGGAGTAACCTGTGAAAAAACATAGAGAAACTGGGAGTCAAGATGGTGGAGTGAAAGCAGAGACATGCCACAGTTCACCCCCAGATCTCTTCAAATACCTCTAAAAATTGAGTCTGAACAAATTCTAGAGTGGCAGAACCCACAAAAAGACAGAGTGAGGCAGATTTCCAGCCTAAGACAACCTGGAAGGTCAACAGGAAATGTCTTTTGCCCTGGCCTGAGAGAGGAGTATCCAGCTCATAGGACACAGTACAGACCAAGTCAAAGCAAAGCCGGAGCAGGCTTTGGCCAGATTGAATCACCAGCAGCAGTGGCAGGTTCCAGTCTTCTCAGCCCACGGATGTGACAGACAACTTAGAAGGTCAGTGGGAGGAGTCTATCAGAACTGGGTGAGAGAGAAGCACAGTACAGCACAGGGGTGCAGGGCATGCCAATACAGCCCTGGCACCAGCAAACCAGGAACAGGCTTTAGGAGTGACTGAATTGGCAGCAGTAGTGGCAGCAATGGCAGCAATGGCAGCAGCAGTAGCAGCACTGCTCCTGGAGCTATTAGCTCACAGACTAAATGGTTGAAAGTCACCTATTTAGACTTCCAGGAGCCAAGATGGTAGAGTAAGCAGTAAGTTGCTCGTACCCTCCTTCACTGACCTTGAAAAACCCAGAGAATGTTACCCCAGGAAAAATCTTGAAATAGTAAAGTCAGCAGAAAGACCAGATACAGTAGTCTTTTAGCTCGTAAGGCTAGGGGGATTAATGGGAAAGGTCCATCTTGCTGTGGCTAAAGGGGACAAGTACAGGAAGGGAAGCAGTCCCAGCAAGCCAGTGGCAAACCCCACCTCAGCAAACCAGTAACCAGGCTCCTATCCCCCAGCACTGGAAGCCTGGACAATGCCCCCTGTGCCTCAGTATCAGAGATCAACTTAAAAAGCCAGAATAAAGACAAACAACATGAGCAAGAAAACGATGACCATAGAAAAGTATCTTGGTAACAGGGAAAATCAAAACACAAATTCAGGAGAAGATAACATTGTCAATACACCCACATCTGAAACATCAGAGGGGAATATGAACTGGTCTCAAGTACAAAAGGCCCTCTTGGAAGAGCTCAAGAAGGATTTCAAAAATCGAGTAAGAGAAGTAGAAGAAAAATTGGGAAAAGAAATGAGAGATATGCAAGAGAGAGCCAATAGCTTGGAAAAAGAAGAAAAAAATTTAATTGTAGAAAACAAGTTCTTAAAAAGTAGAATTGGCCAAATAGAAAAGGAGGTACAAAAGCTAACTGAAGAAAACAACTTATCAAAAATTAGGATTGGGAAATTGGAAAATAATGACACTATGAGACATCAAAAATCAGTCAAGCAAAATCAAAAGAATGAAAAAAATAGAAGAAAATGAAAAATTCCTCATTGGGAAAACAACTGACTTGGAAAATAGGTCCAGAAGAGATAACTTAAGAATTATTGGTCTATCTGAAAACTATGATGAAAAAAATGAGCCCTGACAGCATCTTTCAGGAGATCATCAAGGAAAACTGCCCTGAGGTCCTAGAATCAGAGGGTAAAATAGTCATCAAAAGAATCCACCAATCACCTCCTGAAAGAGATCCCAAATTGAAAACCCCAAGGAATATTGTAGCCAAATTCCAGAATTATCAGGTAAAGGAGAAAATCCTGCAAGCTTCCAGGAAAAAACAATTCAAATATCATTGGAACCACAGTCAGGATTATGTAGGACCTTGTACATTAAAAGATCAGAGGGCTTGGAATATGATATTCTGTAAGGCAAAGGATTACAATCAAGGATCCACTACCCAGCAAAATTGAGCATAATCTTCCAGGAGGAGATGGATATTCAGTGAGACAGGATTCTTCCAGACTTTCCTGATGAAAAGACCAGAGCTCAATGGAAAATTCAAGACTCAAGTGAGTCATAAAAAGGTAAACAGAAAAAGGGGAAAAAAACATGTTATTCAATGAGGGTAAACTGTTTACATCCCCACATGGGAAGATGATACATATAACTCTTGAGAATTGCATCTTTATTACAACATTTAGAAGGGATATACATGACAGATGGGGTGGGTTTAAGTTGACCTTGATGTGATGATAAAAAACCTAATGAAATGGTGAAAAGGAACTGTGATGGAAAAAGAAGAAAGGAGGAAGAAGAAAAGGGTAAATTACATCACATGAAGAAGCACAAAGACATATTACAGTAAAGGGAAAGAAGGAAGGGAGATGAGGATTGTTTGAACTTTACTCCCATCGGTTTTGGCTCAAGGAGGGAATAACATACTCAGGTACAGAAATTTAACTTGCTGTATACCAGTAAGAGGGGAAAGGGAAGAGGGGAGAGAAGGGAGAGAAGAAGTAGTAAGGGAAAAGGGAAAGAAAAGGCAAGGGGCTGATAGAAGGGAGGGCAGTTTGAGGGAGGCAGTGGTCAAAAGCAAAACTCTAGTGAGGAGGGAAAGGGAGAAAAGGAGAAAGAAAAGCATAAATGGGGGAGGGGGAAATAGGATGGAGAGAAAGAAACAGATAGTAATCATACATATGAATGTGAATGGGATGAACTCTTCCATAAAATAGAAATGGATTTAATCCATAAAATGTATTAAAAACCATAATCCTACAATATGTTGTTTACAAGAAAAACATTTGAAACAGAGGGATACATACAGGGTAAAAATAAAAGGCTGGAGTAGAATATATTATGCTTCAGCTGAAGTAAAAAAAGCAAGGGTAGCAATCCTGGTCTCAGACAAAACAAAAGCAGAAATATTATTAAAAGAGATAAGGAAGGAAGCTACATCTTGCTAAAAGGCACCATAGGCAATGAAGTAATATCATTACTAAACATATATGCAACAAGTGGTATAGCATCCAAGTTCTTAGAGGAGAAGTTTAGGGAGTTACAGGAAGAAATAGACAGCAAAACTATACTAGTGGGGGACTTTAACCTCCCCCTCTATGAACTAGATAAATATAATCACAAAATAAACAAGAAAGAAGTTAAGGAGGTGAATAGAATTTTAGAAACGTTAGATATGGTAGACTTCTGGAGAAAACTGAATGGGAATAGGAAGGAATATGCTTTTTTCTCAGTGGTACATGGCACTTACACAAAAATTGACCATGTATTAGGACATAAAAACCTCACAATCCAATGCAGAAAGCCAGACATATCAAATGCATCCTTTTCAGATCATGATGCAATAAAAATTATATGTAAGAAAGGGCCATGTAAAGATAGACTAAAAATTAATTGGAAACCAAATAATCTAATCCTAAAGAATGAATGGGTCAAAGCAACAAATCATAGAAACAATCAATAACTTCATCCAAGAGAATGACAATAATAAGATAACATACCAAAACTTATGGGGAGACAGCAAAAGCAGTTCTCAGGGGAAGTTTTATATCTATAAATGCTTACATGAATAAAATACAGAAAGAGGAGATCGATGAATTGCACATGCAACTAAAAAAACTAGAAAAAGAACAAATTAAAAATCTCCAATTAAATACCAAAAAATTAGAAATACTGAAAACTAAAGGAGTGATTAATAAAATTGAAATTAGAAAAACTATTGAACTAATAAATAAAACTAACAGCTCATTTTTTGGGAAAAAAACAATAAAATAGATAAACCTTTGGTTAGTTTAATTGAAAAAAGAAAGAAGAAAGCCAAATTAACAGTATCAAAAACGAAAAGGGTGAATTCACCACCAATGAAGAGGAAATTAAAACAATAATTAGGAACTATTTTGCCCAACTGCATGTCAATAAATTTGACAATCTTAGTGAAATAGATGAATATTTACAAAAATATAAATTGCCTAGATTAAAGAAAGAGAAAATAAAATACTTAAATAGCCCTGTTTCAGAAAAAGAAATTGAACTCCCTGGGAAAAAATCTCCAGGGCCAGATGGATTTACAAGTGAATTCTATCAAACATTTAAAAAACAATTAATTTCAATACTATAGAGACTATTAAGAAAAATAGGCAAAGAAGGAGTCTTACTGAATTCTTTTCATGATACAAATATTGTGCTGATACCTAAACTGGGAAGAGTCAAAACAGAGGAAATAAATTATAGACAAATTTCACTAATGAATATAGATGCAAAAATTTTTAATTAAAATGTTAGCAAATAGATTATAGCAACTTAGCACAAGATAATACACTATGGCCAGGTACAATTTATACCAGGAATGCAGGGCTGGTTCAATATTAGGAAAAATATTAGCGTATCAACAACAAAACTCACAGAAGCCACATAATTACCTCAATAGATGCAAGAAAAGCTTTTGACAAAATACAACACCTATTCCTATTAAAAATAAACTCACTACAAAGCATAGAAATAAATAGAGTCTTCCTTAAAATGATCAGTAGCATTTAATTAAAACCATCAACAAGCATTACATGTGATAGGGATAAGCTACAAGCATTTCCAATAAGATTGGGGGTGAAACAAGGATGTCCACTATCACCACTGTTGTTCAATATGATACTAAAAAAGTTAGCTTTAGCAGTAAGAGAAGAAAAAGAAATTGAAGGTATTAGAATAGGCAAAGAAAAAACAAAGCTATCACTCTTTGCAGATGATATGATGATATACTTAGAGAATTGAGTAAGAAACTACTTGAAATAATAAACAACTTTAGCAAAGTTGCAGGATATAAAATAAACCCACATAAATCGTCAGCATTTCTATATATTACCAACAAAACCCAATAGCAAAAGATAGAAAGAGACATTCCATTTAAGTAGACATTATAAAATATTTAGGAGTCTACCTGCCGAAACAAACCCCAAAAATACAATTACAACACGCTTTTCACACAAATAAAGTCAGATCTAAATAGTTGGAAAAACATCAGTGGCTCATCAGTAAGCCAAGCTAATATAATAAAAATGACAATTCTACATAAATTAATTTACTTACTCCGTGCCATACCAATCAAACCACCCAAAAATTTATTTTATAGAGCTAGAAAAAGTAATAAGATTCATTTGGAAGAATAAAAGGTCCAGCATATCAAGGGAACTAATGAAAAGAAATTCTAGGGAAGGTGGCCTAGCCATTTCAGATCTTAAATTGTATTATAAAGCAGAAATCATCAAAACTGCTTGGTATTGGCTAAGAAATAGAGTGATAGACCAGTGAAATAGGTTAGGTATACAAGACACAGTAGTAAATGACTATACTAATCTACTGTTTGATAAACCCAAAGACCCCAGGTTCTAGGATAAGAACTATTTGACAAAAACTACTGGGAAAACTGGAAAAGAATATGGCATAAACTAGGCATAGACCAAAATCTTATAACATATACCAAAATAAAGTCAAACTGGACTCATGATTTAGATATAAAGGTTGATACTATAAGGAAACTGGGAAAACAAGGAATAATTTACCTGTCAGATCTGTGGAGAACAGAAGAATTTATGACCAAACAAGAGATAGAGAACATTATGAAATGCAAAATGGATATTTTGATTACACTAAATTGAAAAGTTTTTTTTAATTGTTTTAGGCAATTGGGATTAAGTGACTTGCCCAGGGTCACACAGCTAGTAAGTGTCAAGTGTTTGGTCTGAGGCTGGATTTGAACTCAGGTCCTCCTGACTTCAGGGCCAGTGCTGTATCCACTGAGCCACCTAGCTGCCCCAATTGAAAACTTTTTGCATAAAGCCAATGCAACTAAGATTAGGAGGGAAGCAGAAAACTGAGAATTCTTACAACTAGTATGTCTGATAAGGGCTTCATTTCTAAAATATATAGAGAACTAAGTCAAATATATAAGAATACAAGTCATTCCCCCAATTGATAAATGGTCAAAGGATATGAACAGGCAGTTTTCAGATGAAGTAGTTAAAGCTATCTATAGTCATATGAAAAAATGCTCTAAATCACTATTGATTAGAGAAATGCAAATCAAAAGAACTCTGAGGTACCACTTCATACCTATCAGATTGGCTAACATGACAAAACAGGAAAATGATGAATGTTGGAGATGTGGGAAAATTGGAACATTAATGCATTGTTGATGGAGATATAAACTGATCTAACCATTTTGGAGAGCAATTTGGACCTATGCCCAAAAGGCTACAAAATTGTGCATACCCTTTGACCCAGCAATAGCACTTCTAGGACTGCACACATACAAAAATGAAATTGAGGGGATGCCCATCACTTGGGGAATGGCTGAACAAGTTGTGGTATATGAATGTAATAGAATACTACTGTGATATAAGAAATGATGAACAAGTGGACTTCAGAAAAGCCTGGAAAGACTTATGTGGACTGATGCTGAGTGAAGTGAGAAGAACCAGGAGAATGTTGTATAGAGTAACAACCATGTTGTATGATAACTAACTTTAATACATTTAGCTCTTCTCAGCAATGCGTGGATCTAAGACATCTCCCAGAGTTTCATGATGGAAAATGCTATCCACATCCAGACAAAGAACTATGGAGTTTGAATGCAGAGCAAAGCATACTATTTGCTCTTTTTTTCCCTTCTATTTTGTTTTATTTCTGCTTCCTTGTGTTTTCTCCTATTGGTTCTAATTCTTCTTTACAATATTACCAATGTGAAAATATGTTTAATAGGAATATGTATGTAGAGCCTATATCAGATTGCATGCTGTCTTGGGGAGGGAGGGGGAGAAAATTTAAAACTCAAAAGCTCATGGAAGTGATTTTTCAAAACTAAAAATTAATTAACTGATTTAAAAAAAACATGGAGAAGGGAGATGGAATACTGAATTTTGGTAAAGCTAACAGACTGGTTTGTATAGATTATATGATGAATGAAGGAGAGTAATTAGAAATATCTGGAAGAGTAATTAAGAGTCAGATTGTAGAGTATTTTAAATGGCAAGCTGAACATTTTATACTTTATCCTAGATGTAAGAGAAAGTCATTGAAAGCTTTTGGGCAGAGAAGATAACATGAAAAGATCTATGTCTCATGAAGATTATTTTGGTAGTTCAGTGGAGGATGGTTAAGTGGTCTGGAGCCTAGAGAAAACAAGATTGGACAATCAAAAGCTTTCCCCTTTGGGGTCAGAATCAATGAAGGAATTTAGTCAATGTCTCCCCACTGTGAACAGTTGTTTATGGACTATGTCATAAGCTATTGGAGACATCATATGCTCTCCAATGAATTAAACAACCAGAGTGAAAACATCAAGAACAGCAGAGATTGGAGGGTAGGGCCATTGCCAATCTGAACATTACAGTGGCAATGTCATGTTTTGCTAAGCATGGACCATATGATTTCCCCTAACTAAAGATAAGGCAGCTATGTGTAACTAGGCTTCTTATGCCAATTGGAGTGCCTGCCTAATCCAAATGGCCCTTCTATCTGTCCCCAACTGGTAAAATGACTCTCTTATCCCATCTCAGGGCAAGAGGTTTGCCTCTGCTAATCAATACCTGCATCATTATGGATCTGACCACCCAGGTCGTGTCCAATCTACTTGAAGTCATTTTTTTCTGAAAAATCAACATTACTTCAAGACAGGGAAGGGCTGTCTTGTCTAGTAGTTTCTTGAATCCAGTCTCCAGGAAGTCTTATCTGAGAAAAATAGATTGATTTTGTACATAGTTTCAGATGACCCTCTCCTGCCCTTCTTTACCCTTTTCCAGTGTAGAGTAATCTGTGCATTAATATCCTTGCCCCTTCAAAGGATTCTGTAGATCCTGGATGGATAACTCATGTTCCTTATAATTGTGGGTTTCATTTCCTCTGTGGTGGTTCAAACAACTCTTTCTTAGAAAGTGCTTCTGGAAACCGAAGAATAGCATGGTGATCAGGTGCCTTGCTTTCTAACAGCATGAGGAAGATGAAACAGTGCTGTATAAATATTGCAAATGTGTACTTATTTGGCAGAAAGTGAACCCCCTAGCTATCTTGTTGGTAATTCTGAGTCCTTGAATGAAGATGAAAGAGAGTCTTTATTTAGCCCCATGTGAAAGAAGAGGTCAGTCCCTAAGTGGAGGCCAAAGATATATTATCATCCCTGTAATGGACGTTTTTCAGGTTTTGAGAAAGCGGGGGGTTCTGGTAGCTGGGCAATGGTACAGGAAGATCCTTGGTATCAATTTAGAATATGGGACAGGCAGGTTATATGCAAGAGCCTTATGACGTCTTAGCCACTTTACTACAAATGACCCTGACATGAGATGAAGAACAGATGACTCTGCTGGAGGTGTCATCATCTGGTATATGTCCATTTGATGTTCCTGGTGGTATTCCTGTTAGCATCACCATCCAGCATTAGAAGACGCCCTGTAGGAGACAGGAGCCAAAATGGCAGAGAAAAGGTAGCAACTTGCCTGAGCTCTCCTCACAACCCCCTAAACACATTTAAATAATGTCATAAAATAATTCCTAGAGTAATAGAAGACACAAAAAGATGGGTTGAAATAGTTTTCCAGCCAAAGACAACTTAGAAGGTCAGCAGGAAAGGTCTATTGCACCTTGGTGAGAGTGGAGCATAGCCCAGTACAGGCCAAGCCAGCACAGACCCAGTCCCAGCAAACTAGGAGAAGTCCGTTGGAGCCATTGAATCAGCAGCAGCAATGGCTGCTTCTAGAGCTCTCAGCCCACAGATGGTAAGGGCATTGAATAATTGGTCAGAAAGAGATTACAGGGGTCTCTTTACTAGCACTGAGGCAGAACTCTGCTGCTTTGCCCATACTTGGATCCAGGCCATAGTCCTGAGTAGCAGTCCCAATGTGAGAAGGAGCACTGGCATATCAGAGCTTGCAGCTGAAGTGGAGCAGGGACAATTGTCACAGTTCCAGGGCAGAAAAAAATGTTTGTGGTCACTCACAGACCAGAACACAGGCCAGAAGAGTAGTAAACACACCTCTCCTTAGATCATACCACCTTGGAAGAACTGAAAACTTACATGTCCCTAGAAGTATCTCTCAAAACAGCTGTACAAAATCCCTCAAGCTTGGGATAGTACACCTTCCACCCTGAAAACAGATCCCTACATTAATAAAGAGTTAAAGGTCAGTAAATAGGCTAGAAGAATGAGCAAACAACAGAAAAAAAATTCTGACCACAGAAAGTTGCTATGGTGACAAAAAGGTCAAAATGACAAGAAGTTCAAAACACACACTCAGCAGAAAATAACACAGTCAAAGCCCTTACATCCAAAGCCTCCAGGAAAAATATGAATTGGTCTCAGGCCATGAAAGAGCTCAAAAAGGATTTTGAAATTGGGGAGACAAATGAGAGTGATGAAAGAAAATAATGAAAAACAGTTTGGTAAAGGAGACGCAAAAAATACAAAAAGCATCTTAAGAAATAGACTAGGCCAAATGGTAAAAAAAAAAAAAAGGTACAAAAAGCCAGTGAGGAGAAGGCCTTAAAAAGCAGAATTGGCCAAATGGAAAAAGAAGCACAAAAATTCACTGAAGAAAAAAAACTTAAAAAGTAGAATTAGACAAAAGGAAAAGGAAGTACAAAAGCTCACTGAAGAAAATAACTCCTTAACAATCAGAATTGAGCAAATGGAAGCTAATGACTTTATGAGAAATCAAGAAACAAATAAAACAAAACCAAGAGAATGAAAAAAAATAGAAGACACTGTAAAATATCTCACTGGAAATACAGCTGACCTGGTAAATAGATCCAGGAGAGATAATTTTAAAATCATTGACCTACCTGAAAGCCATGATAAGAAAAAGAGCCTAAACATCATCTTTCAAGAAATTATCAAGGAAAATTGCCCTGATAATCTAGAACCAGAGGGTAAAATAGAAATTGAAAGAATCTACCAATCATCTCCTGAAAGAGATCCCAAAATGAAAACTGCCAGGAATATTATAGCCCAATTCCAGAGCTCCCAGGTCAAGGAGAAAATATTGCAAACAGCCAGAAAGCGTTCAAGTATTATGGAGCCATAGTCAGGATAGCATAAGATTTAGCAGCTTCTACATTAAGGGTTTGGAAGACTTGGAATATGATATTCTAGAGGAATATCAAAGGAGCTAGGATTACAACCAAGAATCACTTACCCAGCAAAACTGAGTATAATCCTTCAAGGGAAAAATAGATATTCAATGAAACAGAGGATTTTCAAGCATCCTTGATGAAAAGACCAGAGCTGAATAGAACAGTTGACTTTCAAAAACAGGACTCAAGAGAGCAGGAAAGGGAAATCATAAGGGACTTAAGAAGGTTAAAACTGTTTACATTCTTACATGGGAAAAATGATACTTGTAACTCATAAGAACATTCTCATTATTAGGGTAGTTAGAAGGAGTATATATAGACAGAGGACACAGTTATGAGTTGAATATGAAGGGATGATATCTGAAAAAATGAAATTAAGGGATGAGAAAAGAATATACTAGGAAAAAGGGAAAGATAAAATGGGGTAAATTACCTCACATAAAAGAGGCAAGAAAAAGCTTTTACCGTAGAGGGGAAGTGGGGAGAGGTGAGGGGGGAGTTAGTAAACCTTACTGTCATCAGAATTGGCTCAAAGAGGGAATAACATATACACTAAACTGGGATATAGAAATCTATCTTACACTTTAAGAAAGTAGGAGGGAAAGGGGATAAAAGAAGGGGGGGTGATATAGGAGAGGGCAGATTGGGGGAGGGGATAGTCAGAAGCAAAACACTTTTGAGGAGGGATAGGGTGAAAGGAGAGAGAGAATAGAATAAACCAGAGGCGGGGGGATAGGATGGAGGGAAATACAGTTAGCAATAGTAACTGTGAAAAAAAATTTTGAAGCAAGTTTCTCTGATAAAGGCCTCATTTCTCAAACATATAGAGAACTGAGTCAAATTTATAAAAATAGAGCCATTCCCCAATTGATAAATGATCAAAATATACGAACAGTTTTCAGGTAAAGTAATCAAAGCTATATGTAAATGAAAAAAGTGCTCTAACTCACTACTGATAGGAGAAAGGCAAATTAAAACAATTCTAAGGTACTACTCATACTTATTATATCAACTAATAAGACAGAAAAGGAAAATTACAAATGCTGGAGGGGATGTGGGAAACATGAGACATTAATGCACTGTTGGTGGAGTTGTGAACTGATTCAACAATTCTGTAGAGCAATTTGGAACTATGCCCAAAGGGCTGTAAAACCATATATACCCTTTGACCTAACAATACCACTACTAGGTCTGTATCCCAAGAGATGTTAAAAAAGGAAAAGAACCTATATATATATATATATATATATACATATATATATATATATATATATATATGTATATATATATATATATAAATATTTATAGCAGCTCTTTTCTGGTGGCAAATAATTGGAAATTGAGGGAATGTCCATGAATTGGGGAATAGCTGAACAAATTGTGGCATATGATTTTGATGGATTATTATTATGCTATAAGAAATGACTAGCGGGATGCTCTCAGAAAAACATGGAAAGACTTACATGAGCTGATGCAAAGTGAAATGCATTGTGTATGAAGTTAGAGCAATATTGTAAGATGATCAATTGTGAATGACAGCTGTTCTCAGCAATCCAATGATCCAATACAACTCTGAAGGACTTAGGATGAAAAATGCTATCCATCCCCAGAGGAAGAACTGATGGTGTCCGAATATAGATTGAAACATACTTTTTTACTTTATTTTTATTGTTTTTTTGTCTATGTTTTCTTTTACAACATGACTTACATAGAAATGTTTTGGATGAGTACACATGTATAACCTATATTGAATTACTTGCCTTCTCAATGAGGGACAATGGGAAGGAAAGAAGGGAGAAAATTTGGAACTCAAAGTTTTAAAAACAAATGTTAAAACTTTTTTTTACATGTAACTGGGGAAACATAAAATACTAAAAAAAAATAAAAAAAAGAAGACCCTCTGTGGACTGCAAAAGTTTATCATCACCCACCACATTGACCCATCATCAGTCATACATTGAGAATTGAGACTCAGTTCCTTTGGAAGGGAGGAGTATGAAATCTAGGATGTCTGGCTCTTATTTTCCACATTTTTCTTCTTTTTTTCATGGTCACTCCTTCAGTTGGACTACTAGCATTTTTTACATTGTTCTATGTTTTTATTTTGTGCTTTTAAAAAGTTTCTTTTCTCCCCCTTCAGGAATTCCTGTAAAAGCCCTTAAAGCTTTTAAGTGATACAAAGCAAAACAAGCACAAGATTATTAGTCTGTTGGTTCCGCTTTCACCAGTTTTCCCCCTCTCGCTGGGCCCAGGTGCGCAGGCTTGTTCTCTGTTCTCCTTTTGTGTTCTCTTTTCCTCAGGTTGGGGAAGAAGAGGCTTCTTTTTCTGTTTCTCTGTCTCTGTCTCTGTCTCTGCCTCCCTCTGTCTCTCTTTATCTCTCTCCGTGTCTGTCTTCCTCCTCTTTATTCCACCCTGCTTCTCTCTCTGTCTTTCTCTGTTTCTGTCCATTTCTCTCTACTTCTGTCTGTTTCTGTCTGTCTTCCTGTCTGTCTGTCTGTCTGTCTCTTCTGAAAGTTGGGGTAATAGGCAGCGGAGTGTCTTTTCAACTCTTCTTTGGGGCAGAGGTAGATGATAGAAGGTCACTCCTTTGGAAGGCAAAAGAGGACCCGACGATCTTCCTGTTCTCTCTTTTCTTTTTCTCTTCTAAGATGTGGGAAATTCACATGACTTTGGGTCAAGGGAGGGCTTGCTGAGCCTACTTTAGCTAGCTATTGCCATCTTCCTTTCAGGAATAAATTTGCCATTTTCAGGGATTGTTGTTAAGGTTTCTATCTTCAATATATAGCAGTAGTTTTGTAAGGTATGTATGTGTTTGTACTGAGCTGGAACTTTGTACATGGTGTTCACATATTTAATAGATTACAACTTAACACTAGTTTCAAATTGTCGTTTTTGAACCTATAGTTTCTCCTATGGTTCATGTGCCTCACGGTTCCCATGAAATTCCTCTTGTTCTTTATTGTGTAATATTATATCTGTATTGTGTGAAATTAGCTTCCAGGTATGCCCAGGACTTAGAAGATACCAAGAGTACTAGCCCCCAACAAACTTGAAGGGCAAGCAGCTCATTAACAGTAGTGAAGAATACAGCCAAGTCTCTCCCCTCTTCCAGTGCACTCAATAATAACCATGGATCTTATTTTTCACTTTTTTCCTTTAAAAACATTTCATTTATGTTTTGTTTTTACATTTCAAACATTTACAGATTACTTCTACTTTTTTAATCTCTTGGAATAGAGTAAAAATTAAATAAGACTAATAATACAGTGACTATATCTGAAAGTGTGTGTGACATTCCAACACCTGTAGGACACCCCCTTTTGTAAAAAGTTAACAGAAATTAATTTTTCTGCTCTATACCCCATTGGGTAAGAAAAAGCACAAATTTCTTGTAACAAATATATATATCTATATCTATCTATCTATCTATCTATCTATCTATCTATCTATCTATATATTCAAGTAAAACAAATTACCTCTTTGTCTATAGTTAGTCAATGAGCTAACTAGTATTTAAGAGCTTACTGTGTGCCAAATAATGTGCTAAGTGCTAAAAATACAAATACAAGTAGAAGACAGTCCCTGCCCTCAAGAAACATATATTTTAATAGGAGAAGATAGAACATATAAGAGAAACTGAAAATGGGGTGGTAACCAATGGGGGATTGGGAGGGATGGTAGAAGTACAGAGCGCAACCTGGACTGACATAGTAAACACTTAATAAATGTTCATTGATTGATTGATTGGAGAGGAATGAGACATGGCCTCCTTAAATGGTTCTGGAGGGAGATGCTACAGGGATGGAGGGTACTTCCAATGTATGAATGGTAGGGTTGGAGTGAAGCTTTAGAATGAAGAGCTAGGGCATGAAAAGGATTCAGGGTGGTAAAGGAAGTCAGAGTACAGCCTAAATCCATAAATTCTCTGTAATAGATAGCATGTTTTATCATGTAAAATCAAGTCCTTGACTTACTTACAATTTTAATTATTCCACGATTTTATGATATTTCATGTTTCATGATGACATAGCATCACAAGGAGAATATTAGTGACAAGGAGCAAGGCTTGTGTGTTAAGGAGTAGTTTGGGAATGTTAACAGAACTGCATTTTACTAACTATGGTCCAACAACATCTACTTGTACAATTCTAACTATGGTCCATTTCATTGTCCAGCTACAGTGCTTGCCAAACATATAGCTATCATTGTAGAATCCCATTCATTCAAAGTAAAGCTTATGAAGAAAACAGAAGGAGGAAGGCAAAGAGTTTAGTCAAGGTCAAATAGACAAGGATAGACCCTAAGACAGTGACTTAGGCTTTGTGCAGTCCACTACTGCACATACTGCAAAGAAAATTTCCTATCACTTGTCCCTGTAGTATTAAAAGTTCTAGATGTAATTTGTATAAGTGTAGACCTTGTGTTCAACCTACTTCCATTAAAACTTATGGGAACAAGGGCTGGAAAAAGGCCTAATCCATTCCCTCCTCATTCACTCTCCCCTTAGGAGATTTGAGGTCTCCGATCCTTAAAGGGAACTCCAATTTAATTCAGGGCTAATGTTAAGCTAATAGAAGATTTTAATCAAGCCATATCATGGAGACTTTATACATTTTGAACCAGGCAATGTGCACAACCTGTTAACTCTAAAAACAGGACTTTCACCTCCCCAACTAAAAGCATGAAGGCTGTTAGTCCCATGCTTAGCACTATCCCACTCTACACCGTTTTTCACTCCCATTCTCCATCTCTGTAAGGAGTACACATTAATGCTCCCATAGCACTGGCAGTGACCCATCCCACTCCCTCCTGTTCCTTCTCTATCCTTCATCACCTTGGGCTGTCTGGGCCTACCACCACCCTACCTGCCAAAGGAAGAGCAGAATATTCCTATAGAAAGCACTGGCAGATGTATAACTTTTCAGAACTTTTCAGATTTATACCAAAATCCAAAGCAGTTTTTTTTTAAAAAAGTCACTCAATAACAAAAAGAACAAAACTACCCTCTTTAGGACCTTAGGGTCCAATGAAAGAAGGAAAAAAACAACAACATGTATTTCTTTGTAATACTCATTCCCAAAAACTAGTCAACAAAGAAAATTCTTTCCTGCAGTGGGGATAACTCTCTCTTTTACAGAAACTTATACATCTGTGGGTCTTGGTGTCTCATGTATTCATTTAATTTCAGATGTCACCTGAAAACATTTTTCTCCTGCTGGATCATCTTTCTTTCCTCTTGCTTCCATTACTGGTCTTATAATTGAAGACTTTAATTTATTCACCACACAATGTCTTTGCCCCACTGCCATCTGTAATTTATGCTTTACACACTCTGCTGACTGGTTTTATTTAATCTTGTAAAAAAAATGACAAGAATTTTGTGAACCAGTTGTTAGGAAGCACCCCATTAAGATTGTCATGCATAACAGTGTGCAAAAAAAAAACCCTAGCAATGAATTTCACTTTTCTAAGATAATGCCCTTTTTAGCAGTACCCAGGTGGTGGTTACAGTTATCATTAATATTATAAATAAGGATAACAGGAGCCTCAGGGGATCAAGAATTATTTCCCAGGAGAATGCTAGAGCTGTTAATCCAGGTTTGAAGAATCTACACAGACAAAACAAAGACAGAACAGATTAACATGGACTAGAACAGTAAGAGGGTAATTAAGACTCTGCAACATTTCTGAAAAATTACAGTAGTTTAGACTATTTGGGTTACCTGTTGTCCTGTATTCTATCTTACCGCCTTCTCATAGCAGACCACCTGGAGGATGAAATCAAGGGGAACCTGGTATCTGGTATCTGACTGTCTTTCAAATAACTGGCCATTTTTCATTTTCTGCTTGGTTATGTCACAAGTGTGTATGGATAGAGGTAGGGAAAGAGATAGAGATAGAGATAAAGAAATGAGATGGGGGAAATACTTTATTTCAGAACTCAAGCTCCAGTCCAAGCTGCTGGTAAAAAGAGATAAGAATCACTGCATGCTCTGCTGTTCTTTTATAATAGGGTATCTTTTTTTTTAAAGGTAAGTGGTTTGAGGGTGGGCATTGGGTGGGTAGAGTGGAAACATTAGATTACCCATCTTGACAGCAATCAAAGAATACCAGAGTGGCAAAGATATCAGTGGTTATCCATCAAAGGTATAACCAGGAAGCAATTTCTTCCTCAACATTGTTGACATCCAGGTTCAGCTTGAAATTTTCCAGTGATGGAGAACTCATTACCTGTTAAGACAACTCATTATACTTTTGGACAGTGCCAATTGATGTGAATTTCCACCCTACTCTCTCATCCAGAATTTTACTTCTCCGTTACTTGCTTAGAAACCTCCATTTTGAGGAAATGCCCCAGCCCGGTATACTCATCCCACCCCTCTCCTGACTCCATTGATGCTCTGACCTCCTCCATTGTGCCCCAGTATCTCTCTCTTATGAGGTAATATTTATAAAGCACTTAGCACAGGATCTGACATGTAAATAGCACTATATAAATACTCATTCCCTTCCCTTCCCTTCTCATCCTGGAAGATGTCTCCTCCTCTGAAGCCTTTTCACCTTGGAAAATTTCACCTTGCAGCCCCCTCTTCCAATTGGTGAGTTCTTCCTGGAACTTTCAGCTTGAGGAGCTGCTTGAACCTGCCATCCTTACTCTGCTCCCAGCTTTTCTTCTGACCCTCTGTACTTTGCCGTCATGTTCCCCCTGTGCACTCACACTTTTCTGCTTCCTTATATGTTGCCTTCACCTATTAGAATGTAAGCTTCTTGACAGCCGGAACTCTTTTTTTTTTCTTTTTGGTTATAATTTTATCTCCATTACTTAGCACAGTATACAAAGGTAAGCAGTTAATAAACATTTGTTGACTTGCTTGATTTGTTCATAGTAGATGAAAAGTCAGTGGCATTTGGGCCACTTGCCATCCCCTCCTCTTCCTCTGGGCTTTTGCTCACAGTACGCCTTACATCTGGAATGTCAGGCGCCTGCCTACTAAAATCTAGTATTCTTTAAGTTTTAACTTAACAGTCTCCTCTTGTTTCTGTTCTTCCTCTGAGCTCTCATAATTTTTTAAAATGTACTTACTATATCACTTAGCATTAATCATTAATATTAATCACAAGATTAAGATAATAGACTTAGGGCTAAAAGGTAGGCAGGGGCCATCTGGTAGAATTTCCTCACATTTTACCATTGATGGAAGACTGTACGTTATATTATAATAATTTGTGTTTAGGTGTTTGGAGATGGAGCATGACATAGCAGAGACCTGGGTTCAAACCCAGGCTTTGACACTTATTAGCCTTAGAGATCCAAACAATTCACTAATCCTTCTGAGCTTCAGGCAGCTCTCTAAGCTTTTCTATGAAGTTGTAGGCAGGTTGAGATTGCATTGGAATGTTTCTTTAAAAATTAATGTTAAATGATGGGTATACATTTTTTTTTCTCTAATAGATTATTAACTTCTCTAAGGCAGAGATTCTAACTTATTTCTGTTTGTATCTATCTCCCTTAGCACCTACCACAGTATTTTGAATATAGTGGGTACTCAGTAAATGTTTGTTGAATTTAAATTTTAGGAAATTCAACGTGAAAGGTTCCCCAGTGAGAGTTAGCATAATAAGATGCATGGAGCTCTACACATCAGCTTTAGTTTTTCAGCAATTGCAAAGTACCTTGTACTGACAAATGTCTGATTAATAAAATTAAAGAGAGATTTAGCTGTAAGCTTAATCCCCCTCTTGGGCCATCTTTCTAGATTTCTAAGCTGATTACCTTTTCAGGTCAAATTTTCCATAATTTTTCCCTCTTCTCTCTTATTTTCTGGATCATTTTGTTGTTGTCTAATCAACAAGAAATCGCTTGACATTCCTACGTAAAAAGGGATATTAGGAAGATTGATATAGAGCTGGAAGGGACCTTACAGAACATTGAGTCTATCCCTTGTCAATTTATAGCTGAGGAAACTGAAGCACAGAGAGGTTAAACAATTTGTACAGTATCATACATCTGCTGTGGCTGAGATATTCTTGGGCTTCATTTTCTGATGACACACACTACAACTAATTACTACTAGTCCATTACCACTGCATATGCCTGAAACATGAAGTAAACCTATTTATAGCTCTCTTGTCATCCTTTCTTTCAAAGATTTTTGAACAAACTAGAAATACAACCAAGTCTTATGAAGAATTACAGAATATTTTGTATTTAAGCTTATGTATGACTTGTTTGCTTGGCATTGGAAAAAATGTCTTTTTAAAAACTAATTTAAATCCCTTCTCCTGAGGATGACCAGCCTTTTGAGAGGTGTTACTATGTGCCTTATCTTGGTGAGCAGTGCCATGTTTTCATACAACTGTCTATGCCAATTGGAAAGTATTGGCCTGCTCCACTGATAATACTGCTTTATAATTGAATTGGCTGATTATTTTGGATATGAAAGCAAGAGATTTTTATTAATGAATGATTGATTTCATCACTACTTGGCACTTAAAATTTTGCATTCTCATAGATTGACTTGGAAAGGGACCTATAAGGTCATCTAGCAGAAACCTCTCATTTTACAGATAAGAAAATAGATCTAAGAGGTTAATTGAGTTGTCCAAGAGCAACTGAAACCCAGGTCTTCTAATTCCAGCTCCCACATTCTTTCCTCTATTTCATGTTAAGTCATAGAATCTGAGAGCTGGAAGGGCCTTCAGAGGCCATCAATTCCAACTTCAGCATGATAGAGAATACCCATCTTATATTCCTGGCAAGTAGTCATAAGCCTTTACTAGAAGACCTCTAGTGAGAAGAAAAACATTACCCACCCTCACCCCCCAAAGGCTGTACATTCCATTTTTGAATGCTAATGGCTCAAAAACTTTTTCTTATGTCAAACATAAATTATTTCTCTGTAAATTCTACCCCTTACTTGTAGTTTTTGCTAGTGGAGCCAAGCAGAATAATCTCTCTTCCATATCAGAGCTATATTCTATAAGAAGACCATGCTGCATACTCTTGTATTCATCCTCTGTTACTTGTCCTCCGTTTCATATTCTACATGTCTTTTAAGAAATCTGGCTATTTCCAATAACCCAGCATTTCCAACTCAGACAACTCCCCTGTTCCTTTTAATATGGATTGTTTCTCTTTGTGTCTCCAGAATTTATTATTGAAAACTCATCCATCCTGAGCTACCTTGTGTTTGTAGAATCTTAGTCAATGGACTTTTACTTATGCTTTCTCAGAATTCTTTGAAATGTGGTTCTAAAAAATCTAGGGCAAATGTTAGACTATGCCTTGCTTCTCTATTACGAATGATAAGATGAAATAGTCACTTTTACTACCACCATTTGAACTTCATGAAATCAGTATCTATTAGTTATTTAGAATTAGTTATAAAGTAGTTTCCCTTCTCACTTTTTTGAAGGATGAAATTATCATTAAGGAAAACCAATAATTAATTATCTGCTCTGTTTTAGAGATAGGAGTTCAGTAGTTGTCCCAATAATTGAAATCTCGAATCACTACTATGTCATATCTTATGATCCTTTCCCTGAAATTTGTGTCTCTTTCCTTCTTCTGTCCAAGTAGTCTATAGTATATTACAAATATAATTTTACGTCTGTTTTCCCTTTTGGTTTTTATCCAAATGATTTCCCCTATGGTTCCCAACTCTTATTGTTAGGTTTTTCCATGTGAGTATGTAACAGTTTATTCTGGCCTCATTCTACCAGTGCATGGCTAGGTGCACCTACTATTCAGAGTTCTAGTGGTGTCTAAATCTCCCTAAGGGGTTATAGGTATCTAATGTATGTAATCTATCACTTCAGTCTCTCATTCCAGTATGTTAATGTCACTATTAGCTTCCAAAGGTCAGAACCCCCAATTCCCTTTATCTCGTATTTTTCAGATTGTCATATTTTTATTTTTATTTTAGACTCTATTTAATTTTTGCAATTGCCAAAAATATTTTTTCTCCATCTCTCCTCTTCTTCTTCCCTTACCTCCAAAGGAAAAAAAAAAAGAGAAAGACAAAACCCTTATAAAAAACATTCATAGTGAAGCAAAACAAAGTCATCTTTTGGTCATGGCCA
Organism: Phascolarctos cinereus; assembly: GCF_003287225.1. Taxonomy (NCBI): domain Eukaryota; kingdom Metazoa; phylum Chordata; class Mammalia; order Diprotodontia; family Phascolarctidae; genus Phascolarctos; species Phascolarctos cinereus. The sequence continues at coordinate 168,967,845 of NW_027555514.1, forward strand.
AAAAATATGGGTCTCATTCTGCACCATGAATCCATTACCTCTCTGTTAGAAGGTAGTATTCTAAAATACTAGCTCTCTGGAATCATGACTGCTCATTGTATTAATCGTATTTCTTAAGTCTTTCAAAGATATTTATCTTTACAGTATTTTTATGTAACTTGTTCTCCTGGTTCTGCTCACTTCACTATGCATTAGTTCATACAAGCCTTCCCAGGTTTCTCTGAAACCATCCCTTTCACCATTTCTTATATCTCACTATAATTATATTACTTTCAGATACCCTAATCTGTTGATCCATTCCCCAATTAATGAGCACATGCTTAGTTTATTGTTCTTTATCATACAAAAAGAGCTGGTATTGTTATTTTTGTACATATGGCTCTTTTTTTTTGTCTTTTGTTGATCTTTTGGGGATATAGTCGTATTTCTTGGTGAAAATGAATACATAGTTTAGTAACTTTGGGTGCATAGTACCTAATTGCTTTCCAGAATAGCTGGATCAAATCATAGCTATATTAAGAGTACGTTAATGTACCTATTTTCTTTTGCCCCCTCCAACATCTGTCATTTTCTGTTTTTGTTATTTGCCAGTCTTATGGGTATGAAATGGAATCTTTGATTTATATTTTTATAATTATTATTGATTGGAGCATTTTTTCATATTGCTACTGACAGCATGGGTTTCTTCCTCAGAAAACTGCTGCTTATAAATTTGACCATTTATTAATTTGGGAACCCTACTCATTCTTATAAATTTGAATCCATTTATTATGTATCTTGGAAATGAGAATCTTATCAAAGAAATTTGCTGCAAAGATTTTTTTTTTCCCCAGTCACTTGCTCTGGGGATCCAATCTGCCACTATGAATGAGGTTTGGGAGAATATCAAGAGAATATGCTGTATATGATGATTTGGAGCTATATATGATTGTTTTGGAGATATCTTTTACACCCTGTCAGACAAATGTTATCATGTTTAATATGCTGCAGTCTATTTATCTCCTTCATGCATCTTTCCAATGACCTTTGGGTTTCTGACAAATATTGTCCAGGGGTTTGTTGATAGGTGCTGCTACCAATCATAACCGTCAACAATGCAGAGATATGAAGAAAATGGTCCATTATATTCGGAGCATAGATTCAGTGTATACAAAAATCAATGGACCCAGAGTAACAATTTTAAGCAATCATATATAGATTTCAGTTAGAATGGTCACGAGGAAATTTTACAGAAACCAGTAGGGGATGATCATATCAGAGAACAGATGGCAGAAGGGAAAGACCTGTATAAGGTAAAACAGGATATTAATTCATAAACACTGGAACTATAGAGCTCAAGCTCTAGATCTGCAGATAAGAGTAGGAACTAACCAGTTAACACTTGGCTATATTTGATGTTCCAGCTTGATTCTTCAGACTCTCGCTAGTTACTTGACCTGCTAATCTTATGTAAATGGTGGTAAGAATCTAAGCTAGAAATTCTCTTATCATAGGTTGACATTTCAATTCTTTGAAAATCATGGCATCCCATGGTTTTGACAACAAACCAGCATGGGAAAATACTGATATTAAGGAGTTAGCCTTTTGAAACAGTGGGCTGTTTGATATCAATGGCAGTACTATTCAGCTTACCACATGCAAATGTGGTCCAGTATTACATCTTCCTTTTATTCCATTCTGTTAAAGCTATTTGATTATCTGAAGAACCTGATATGTATGTGTGTGTGTGTGTGTATATTTATGTGTGTGTATGTATGTAAGTATATATACATTATATATACAGAAACACACACATACATATTTATACACATTCACTATATATACATGTACTCTCTCTCTCTCTTTCTCTCTAGGCCTTCAATCATCCTTTCCTCATTCTGTCCAGTTTTCTCTGTTGCAGACAAAGTGGCTAGCCTTTTCAGAGATGTTGCTAGGCAATGAGTGGAAGAGGGAAAGTCTAAAGTCCTCCAAGCTTTAGAAAGAAAAAAAAAGAAGGAAAGAGAGAACGAAACATAGAGATAGATAGATAGATAAATAGATGGATGGATGTAGATACATGATATATAATATATGTATACATATATTTGAGGCATCTAGGTGGCACAGTGGATAGAGTGCTGGGCCTGGAGCGAACAAGACTCATCTTCCTGAGTTCAAATCTGGCCTCATTCACTAGTTGTGTACTCTGGGCAAATCATTTAACCCTGTTTACCTCAGTTTCCTCATTTGTAAAATGAGCTGGAGAAGGAAATGGCAAACCATTCCAGTATCTTTCCCAAGAAACCCCAAATAGGGTCATGAAGAGTCAGGCATGATTGAAATGACTGGATAACAACTACATAGATACATATACCTATACATGCATATATATCTATCTCAACATCCTCTAAACTTTATGTATGACATTACATATGCACATATATACACACATTATGTGTATATGTATGTCTGTATACATATATACACAAGCACACATACATATATACATATACACATACTTATTCCACTGATAGATTATCTCAAAACCTCGCCTGTACAACTGCATACTCTTTCTATTTTTCTTTTTTTTTCCTCTCCTTCCTTCCTTCCTGATCTATTTAGTTAGTTAGTTTTTTGGGTTTTTTTTTTGGTGGGAGTTGTCTGTTTGTTATAGATCATAGCAATACAAGCAGAAAGATAAAAAGAAGAGACCAAATTATTGGAGAACAAAGAAACAATAAAATGCAACTCTATCCCACTGCTAAACAACCTGACTACCAAACAATTTACACCTCATAGACAAGTTCATTTGTTGTTTCTGCTTCTCCAAGAGGATCATGACACCAGGAAGGTAGTGTCATGACTTGCAAATAAATTGGATTTAAGTGAGCCAGGGCTATGCAAAGTCACCAGCCTTACTCTCTCCCTGGGAGCCATCTGGGTCCAGTGACCAGATATAGATCAGGAGGACTAGAGATGACCCCAACACAATCAGAGACCTTGGCCTTTTTAAGTGAAGGATTTTTACCAGCAGTACATATGATAAAGATCCCCTGAGGAGAATAGCCATCCCTTCAGTTTTTTCCAGGCTTCACTCTTCCTTACTTCTTGATACTTTCTTTTTCTCCCCCCCTCCACTCTCCCTCTTCTTTTACAACTTCCCTTTTTGATGTTAGATATAATCTCTTCTAGGGCAGGGATTGTCTTTCTTTTTGCTTATATTAGCATTTCCAGAATTTAACATAGTGCTTGGTACTTTTTGAACATTTAATAAATGCTTGTAGTCTGACTGACTGACTGACTGATTAAAAGGGAAGTAATTAACGGGAGGGAAGAGGTCTTTGCAACAAATTTCTCAGATAATTAAGAATATGAGCCATTCCCCAGTTGATAAATGGTCTGAGGACATGAAAAGGCATTTCTCCAGGGAAGAAACCCAGGATATCTATACCCATATGAAAAAAAATTGCTCCAAATCATTACTAATTTTAAAAAATCAAATTAAAGTAATTCCAAGATTCTAAGTCACGCTCATCAATTTGGCAATGACAGCAAAGAAAAAAATAATAAATGCTAGAAAGGGAATATGAAAATGGGCACAGTGATGAACTGTAGGTTTATGAATGGATACTGTGAATTGTGGAAAGAAATTTGAAGTTATGTGCAAAAAGTTGCATATCCTTTGATTCAGCTTATCATTGATTCTAAAAAGTGGAAAAGTTCTTATAAATATGAAAAATATTTACAGCAGCTCTTTTTGGAGTGGTTTAAAAATGCTATGAACTAAATAGATATCTGTCAGTCAAGTAATGGCTAAGAAAGTTGTGGCATATAAATGTGATGTAATACCATTGTTAGAAAAATCTAAAACAAAAATCTACTACAGTGAGTGAGTGAAGGAAAGTTGAGAAACAGGCACAATGCACTTTAGTAGCACATGGGCACTGGTTCAGTGATAGAAACAACCTTTAAACCATTAGTAAAATCCATACTCCACCCATCAGGGCTCCTATTGGTCTAGTTCATTTGAGTTACACCCTTCCTGGACAGCCCATCACATGTTCGTCCATGCTGTGTTAACTCCACCCCCTTCCTGGGTCCCATGTTCAAAAATAGCGACTATCTCCACCGTTGGGGTGTGTCAGTTCATATTCAATAAGCTTATTAAGCAAGCACAGTGGAGAAAAGCCTTTGCCCTGTGGAATCCCAGTCCTTGAACCCTGCTGGTTGCAACCTGTTTAGCCTCTAGGGCTCTTTCTTCAGAACTAGCTGTTTACAGTAAAGTTTGGAGTATTTTCTGATTGGCTGAGGGACTATCCACAAGATCTTGGAATTTCTTATCCTGCTATGGAAGCCTAACCTAAAATCTTTCTTACACCATCATACAGAAATATATGATGAAATAAATTATTTCAAAGAGACATCGAGAGACTTACATGCAAAGTGAAGTAAGCAGAACCAAAAAAAACCCAATTTATACAATATTCTAAAACTAATTTAGAAGACTTTCATAAGCTTATGAAGAATGAAATTAGCAGAGCCAGGAAAGCAATTTATACAATATTATAAAAACAATTTAGAAGACTTTAATAAACTGATGAAGAATGAAAATGAGCAGAATCAGGAGAACAATTTATACAGCATTGTAAGGCCAAACAACTATGTATAATTGCTATTCACTATTCCAAAGGATAAAACTATCTATCTCCTGACAGCAAAGTGAGATATAGGGAGCAGACTGAGAGGACTATATTTTTGCATGTAGCCAATGAGGAGATTTGTTTTGTTTAGCTATGCTTATTGAATACAAGGAACTGTTTTTTTTTCCTTTCTCTTTTTTCCACCAGCAAACTGGAGATGGAAGAGAAAGAAAATACATTTATATTAACTTTTTTTTCTCTTTTAATAGAGAGTTTGCAGGCTAGGGGTGGGGTTGCTACAGTTGTGGAATGGTTCTTGCACAGTCAGATGAGGTCATTGTTTTGTTAGTTTTGAGTAATTGTCTTACTTTACAAGAGGACTCCTTGGGAATTGTGGTATTCTGTTATTGTAATGCAAAAACAAAGCACATCAATGAAAATTTTTTAAAAAAAATATAAAAAAGGGCTGGATTTAAGAAAAATTGAGAAGTGATATAGAAATAAACTAAGTCAATTTTTTTCTGTGTGTGATTCCATACTTAACTGTATACTTAAAGTATTTAATTTGGCACTTTGGCTATTTAGAGGAAGTAATCTTGCTAATTGCATTTGTCAAGATTATCAAAGAACTCAGAAAGTCACCCCTAAAGTAGAGCACCTTAGAGGTGTTGATATTAGGTAACTGAATATGCAAGTGTCTATAACCTGCTAAAATATGTCCTTGCATGCATTTTTTTCCCCTTTAAATTACAATACCTTTACAGATTAATAGTGGGTAGAGTGTCTGAAAGAATAAAAATTTGGGAATCTGGGGAAAGAACCAGCCAGAGTGTAGAATGGGAGATTTTGAGAGAACCAAGGAGAAAACCTTAAAAGATGCCTCTCTGAGGTGAAAAGGAAAGAAAGTTTGATTCTTCTTTGAATGAGAAAGATAGACTTCCATAGTAAGGAGAGGTTAAAGAAGCAGTTGAGGAAAGGGGGGAAGCAAAGGGAATCTAGAGTGGTCCTTGAAATACCTAGGGCAGATGAATAACAAAAGTTGATCCAAGGCTGGAGATGTTAAGATGAAAGAAAATGGATTTTCTGGTAGGGAATAAGAATTGGCTTTGAAGAATACCTTTCTGGGAACAGTTTCTTGAAAGCAGAGGATTGAAGGCAAACTGCATTTCAAGATAAAGTGGAAGAAGCTAAGGCTGAAACTCAATGCCTAGGAGAAGTCATGAGAACATTTCATTCTACCATAAAATGATAAACTGTTATTGGTTTTCTGTAGAATGAAGAAAATTGAGACCTCTGACTGCATGACACTTGAAAAATTCTTTTTCCTTTTAATAATTCAGTTATGTACGTGAAACAAAACAAAACATCATCTTGTTTCCTAAAGGCATTAAAAGAATTAAAATATTATCATAAAGTTTCTAGGGATATAAATACCAATCTCTGGCTAAATAACAACATAGTAAACACTGACTTATCTGGCCTTCTATCTAGTGAAAATGTTCTATGTACTTCTTCAAAATAATGAAAGCAGCTACTATTGTAATAGGGGACGGGCCAATGGAGGTCCGGTCCTCTTGAGAAACCTGCATACCTGTATATTTAATAGATGGCCCTGCCCTCCATTTCAGAAAAGGAGTGAAAATTCTGTGTCTGTTTCCTCTTGAATTACTACTGTGTGGTAATGAAGTCTTAATTGGCTGCTGAACCTGAAATGAGTGTGCATACAAATGGTTCCAATGAAGGAACTTGACCTATTTTTTCCTGGTAGCTTTTGAACAAGGAGGAAACAATTCTGTAATTCTTTGGGTGGAAGAGTCTCTCCCTCACCTGGTTACCATGTTGCTTCAAATGCACGATCCTTTTGTTCCTCCTTTCTGTATTATATTTATTCTACTCATATCCTAGGTGATTATGGAATGCTGGAATATGTTAAGTGAGATGGAATGATTTTGTGAGCTTTGAAAAGTCAGAAAGGTCACTAGAAATCCAGCAATGGGGAATATAGCAGAATCTGCTGATCCTTGTGAGTTACAGAAACTGAGTAGTGACATTCATGATCTAATCAAGCAGGGCATTGACCCAGCAGCTGAGACACTATGTCCTGCAAACTAGGGGGTGACACCCATCGATTATGCCATATCTAGCAGTGAATTTGATGAGAAGAATATTTTGTAGAAATCACTTTAAGTTTTAACTTATTCTCTCCAGGGACCAAGGCAGTAGAGGAGAATGTGTTGCAGCTCAGGGGAAATGTTTTCAACTATTTACAAGCAAGCTATATACAAGATAAACTGGAAATAATCCACAGAGGGAAGGCACAAAAATTAAGGGGGATTGGGAAAGGATTCCTGAAGAAGCACAAATTCTAGCTTGAAGAAAGCAGGGAAAATAAATAGGAGGCTGAGACTAACAGGGTGAATATTCCAGCCGGGGACAGCCAGTAAAATTGCCTGGATTTGGGAGATAGAGTATCTTATTTGAGGAACAACAAGGACACAAGTGTGAAGTATCTTCTGAAAGACTAGAAATGAAATAGTGTTTGATAAAATTTTGGTGTTAAGTGTATCTTACTGATTGCTTCAAAATTTGTAACTCTTGTGGTGTATACAAGATGATAGAACAAAGTTGAAAGCATGAATCCACAGGAATTTAACTTGAGAATCTGAATTAGTGTTTTCCTTAGAAACGTGGGGAATGATATATTTGCTTTAGAGATGCTGCTATTACTCAAAATATTTTTGAAGCTTCCCTTTAAAAAGTACTTTAGAATCCTCGGCATGTATCTGACTATTGCTATGCTGGTACATCTTTTCCTCTAAGACGCATTTGATTTTCGTGAATAGTAAAAAGCCATTCTCATCTAATTCTTATTAGTGAAATAGATGGGCAATAAAGCTAGATGAAATTATTTTGAGAGGATTGTAATTAGACACATTTTCTTTTATGACTAGCAAAGTAGTTCTGGAGGCAACAATCAGAGGATCCCAGATATTTTTGGAGCAACATTAGTATGATCATCCTAAAAGCCTTTCTGGTTTCAGAGCCCACTTCTGTACACTTGTGATAATCAGCTTCTTCTTCATACCTACCCCACTCCTCCTGCCTGACATCTTTACCTATCTCTTTTTTGGAAGCTTCCATAACCCATTCTGCAAACTTTGATGCCCCAAGCTTATATTGCAGGAGCCAATCTTTAGCCTCTTCCTGTCTGTGACAGATGAAATGGGAAGCCAGTCAGATGGCCCTGAGAACCAGTCCTCTTCCCATAACACCCTTGTTTCCTCCACCTTAACCTGTGTAAGTTGCCTTGATGTGGAGATGATGAACAGGAAGAAGGTCAAGAGTTTGGTAGAATGTGAATAAACCAAGTCCAGCGGCAGCTTCTTCTAGGACTATCACTGACCACCCCTCTCCTTTAGTGGCCTGAAGACTATTGTGGACATATTCTAGATTCCTCTCTTGTTTCGTCTTCGATATTATTGCATTCCCCTTACTCTGCTGAGAGTCTTTGGGTTCTGGGTCTTATGTAGGTTAAAATGTGCTACCCTAAAGGATTATTATTTTATGTGTTGTCTTGTATTGTTCTTTGAAGAAATCTCCTTTTGGCTTCCCAAACTCCTAGATCAGACTAGAATAGGCTGTTTTGTTCAAATGAGAGCATGGCTTCTTAAGATGAGGGCTTTGGAATGAACAATATATATTTAGATGCACATGTTGTTATATGGATTTTTAAATTAGTCTCATAGTGCCATATAATTTTTACTAAGAATATTTAAATAACCAATATACCCCATTTCCTAATTATGTTGGACAAATGTGAACTTTTTATAACAATTTGTAATCATTATAATTTTGTTTATAATTGTATTCCCTTGCCAATTTATTAATAGGTACCTTGAAGGAGGGAGCTGTGTTGCTTTTTGTCTTTGTGTTCCCATTGTTAAGAACTTGCCTGTTCATCCATCCTAGGAAACATTATAATGAACAACTAATACCTTGTTAGAGTCAGGTTGTTTGGAATAGGGAGTCTGAATAGCTAGCTGTATACTCTATATCTTACATTCTCAGGTTTTTAAGGGGATACTGAAGGAACGGTTGTGCAAGGGAAGAAGGCAATAGCAGTGAAATAGAATAGAATGAAAATGAGAAGCTGGAAAAATTTTTTCCCACATGTTAGGCAGTTCTGAAAAATCAGGAAATGACAATTAGGCTATTAGATGAGGCAAAAATGAAAACTCTATGTCAAGAGAGATAGACAAAGAAACCACATTATGACTAAAGGTACCAAACGATGAAATAGTATCATTATTAAGCATACATACACCAAATTGTACAGCAATTAAATTCACAAAGGAAAAGCTACCTGGGTTGTAAAAAAATGACATAGACTAAGCCACAATAATTGAAGAATACTAAGATTTCCCTCTCCGAGCTGGATAAATCTGATAAAGAGATAAGCAAAAAGGAAAATGTAGAACAGAATGACCTGAGAAGTTAGATTTGAAAGATTAATGACATTCTGAATGGGAAAACAAATGAATATATGGAGTGTGTATGCTTGTGTGTGTATACACTTCTCAGTGTTAATTGGTATTTCCATAATTAAAGACAATGTATCAGCTCATAGAGAAATTATAAATAAAGGTCAAAGGCAGAAATGCTTTATGCAATGTTTATAGATATTAATGAAATAAAAATAATAACTGTGTGGAATATAAGCAAAATATACATATGTATGTAATGATACATAACATAAATTTTTTTAAAAGACTAAAAAAAGCTTTATTAAACCTTACTTTAGAAAAGCAAAAATCAAATTATTAAAACAAAAATGAGCAACATTAGCTCACATAAAGAGAGAGGGAATCAAAAGAATTATCAGAACCTACTTTACACAATTATATGCTGGAAATCCAAGATTTTAAAGAAATACAAATATTAAAAATAAGAAATAGATGTATTAAATAATTTAATCTCAGAAAATAAAACTAAACAAGCCATAAAGGAGCTACCAAATGGAAGCAGGGTATCTTTCAGAAGATTTACAAGTAAATTTTTTCAGATATGTAAAAGCAATTGATATTTATACTGTAAAATTATTTTCAATAACAGAGAAATAACTATCAAACTTCTTTTATGTGATACATATAATTCTAACATCTAAACCAGAGAGATAAAGCAGATAAAAAATAAATATCAAAATCACTATTTAATATTAATTCAAATATTTTAAATAAAAACCTAACAAAGACTACAGCAATATAGTAAAAAAAAAATAATAATCCATAACCAAATTGGACTTATACCATAGATTCAGGAATGCTTCAAATTTTGAAAAATAATTAGAACAAGTACTCATACTAAAAATAAAAACAAGCAAAACCAAAACAATACATTGATACAGAGAAAAGAAGTAGAAAAGTTTTATCACTCATTTTGATAAAATACTCTAAAAACATGGAATAAAAGGACAATTTTAATATGAAAAGGCATATGTCTAAAATTAAAAAAAACTAATGGTGCTTATAATAAAAAATTCTACATGTTTTTGCAAGATTACAGGTATAAAGTAAGGATGCCCTCTCCTTTTCTATGGTAATTTAATATAGTTCCAGAAATGCTAATAATGTCCCCAAAATAGAAGACTAGAAAACAAATAGGATGTAATTGAAGCATGTTTTTAAATGCACAGAAGAGAACAGAAGAAAGTTCAGAAGGAGAAATAGACAAAAATAACTTTGAAATTAATGTGTTGAATTTCTCACACTTTTTTTTAAAAAAGCAAGCTACACAACCCTCATATGCAGGTATCTTTTTTCTTTCCTTACAATTGCTTATGTTTGTTGGTGTCTGTCAAATTTAGAATAGCAGAAGTAAAACTTATTTTAATAATAATATTAATAAGACAAGATCAAGAAATTAAAGGTACAAATAACAAAGAGAATATAAAATTAACTATATTTTTGACATAATAGTTCACTTAGAAGATTCTACAAAATTATCAAAGAAATTAATTGAAAGAATTAATGGTGTCAGTCAAGTAACAAGATATAAGATAAATCAACAAAAATCATTTTCATTTATACATAGAAATAAAATCTTAGAGGAAATAAGGGAAATTTCCTTCAAAATACAAATTTAGAAATACATTTCAATACATCCTAAGTACCAAATGCATAAATATCTGGTTACCAAAGCACACAAAATATTTATATAATTTAATTTACAAATGTTCTTTAAAAAAATGATGACAAAAATTAGAGAGGTATTGATTATTTAGGATTGGTCAATATCAACATTTAAGTTTTTGTTGTTTTTTTTTTTGTTTTGTTTTGTTTTTGTGAGGCAATGGTGGTTAAGTGACTTGCTCAGAGTCACACAGCTAGTAAGTGTTATGTGTCTGAGGCCAGATTTGAACTCAGGACCTCCTGATTCCAGGGCCAGTGCTCTATCCACTGCCCCTGGTCAATATCAATATTATAAAAAGATTATGCTATTTATAGATTTAGTGTGATACTAATCAAACTACAAAGGAGGTAATTTAAAGAGTTAGAAAACATAGTAAAATTTATTTTGAGGATTAAAAGTTCAAAATCTCATGATTAATAATGGAAAAAGCATCAATGAAGGGGGAAATAACACTTGCATACTTCAAATTCAATTTTAAAGCACTAATCATCAAGACTATTTTTACTAGTCTAAAAACAGAAAAATAGATCAATGGACCAGACTACATGAAAATGAATCAGGAATAATAAAATTTAATAAACTCCTGTTCAATAAACCTGACAACATAAATTACTTAGAGAAGAATTCCCCACTTGACAAGAACTGCCAAGAAAACTGGAAAACAGTTTGTCATAATATAGACTTAGATCAACACTGCTTATCATATATATTGCAAAAAGCTTAAAATAAATATATGACCTGAAAATAGAAGGTAATATAAAACCATGATTACATTTAGAAGAGAACAAGATCAAGTAACTTCAATAACTATGAATGGGGAGAGAATTCTTAAATAGGCAAATTATTGCAGAGATCACAAGGGTAAATAGATAATTTTGATTACACGAAATTGAAAAGCCTTTACTCAAACAAATTCAATATAGATAGAAAGGGAAACTAGTGGTTGGAAAAAAATCATTGCATCAAATGTATATGATTAGGGTCTAATATCTGAGATATGTCCATTTCCTAATGGATACCTGGTCAAGAAATGGCAACAAGTGGCTCTCAAAAGAAGAATTTTATTATTCAAACCCATATGAAAGAGTACTGTAAATCAATAATAATAATAATAGAAATTTAAAACAATTCTCATACCCATTTCATACCCAAGAAATTAGTAAACTTAATTTAAAAAATTATAAAAGGTAGAAATAGATAATGCTGGAAGGGCTGTTAAAATATTAGTATGCTAATGCACTACTGTTGAAGTTATGAGTTGATTCAATAATTCCAGAAAAGATTTTGGAATTATTTTAATAAAATGAGAATTATGTCCATATGTTGTGATACAGTGATTCCAGTGCTAGGCATGGATCTTAAGTAGGTCAAAGTCAGAAATAGAAGTCCATATATGCCAAAATATTCACAATAGTACTTTTTTGTGTGAACAAAGATTTGGAAATCTAGTCTCTCATTTGAGGTACTTACTACTCTCATAGATTAAAAGAAGTAGCCTATGCCTCTATTCTCTGAAAACTGTAGCTAAAGAGTCACCATTAGTTATTTCCCCTTACAGTCATCTAGTAGGCACAATTACTTCTTAGCAAAGGCATTAATTAAAATGGCATAGTATATGTGAGTACTCATCATGATGCCGGCATAGAGGGAAAGGCATCAAGTCTCCCTCTACCCCTTCAGGGATGGAATCAACTGGTCCTGACATGATCCTTATTGGGAGAAAGGAGGACGAGGGAGAAACAGAGATGGAGACAGAGAAAGATAGACCGAAAGACAGAGACACAGAAATGGATATAGAAACAAAGACAGAGAGAGACAGAGAATCTGAGAAAGAAACAGAAAAACCAACTTTTTAGAGATTCAATGAGTTGTTGGCTTTTCCTGGTATAGGCACAGAGATCACCTCCACAACTACATGAAAATGCAGATCTTCCCATGGAGTGGCTAAGAAGGATCTTGCTTTGTCATTTCAAAACATAAGCCCTTCAGTGTTGATGCATATTTGTATATATATAAATTTTTTTTAAGGCAATTGGGGTTAAGTTACTTGCTTATGGTCATACAGCTAGTAAGTGTCAAGTGTTTGGTCTGAGGCCAGATTTGAACTCAGGTCCTCCTGATTTCAGGGCTGGTGCTCTATCCACTGTGCCACCTAACTGCCCCTATATTTGTATATTCTTGAAATATCTGGAAGTTTCCTGGTGAGTTCCAGTACATGGTCCCTGGCATGACCCATTCCCACACATTTTCACCGGAGGCATATTCAAATTCATTCATTCAAATTCACTACACATTCAAGAAGGAAGAGTCTAGAGTTTAAAGATACAGAAAACTTTAATGTCACTAGTGGTTCAGCCAGGCTTGAATGTGATTCCACATCCTCACTCTGTGGTGCAGCCAAACTAGTCTCTCTATTGTTTATACAAGACACTCTATCTCCTATCTTTTGATTCTGTTTCTCAAAGGAAATTATAGAGTGATTCCATGGAGAGAATGAATCAAAAGAAATATATCATTCTATACTCTTGCACCCAGAGTGCAAGGAATGGGGCATTCTGTTTGTGCAAGGAAAAGAATATTGCTTACTGCCACTGAGAATCTAGTTAATAGAAACTTTAATTCTAAAGCTTGGCTCAACCAGTCTTTGGGCCTGGGAAAAACATATATAGGGTTGGGCTTGGTATCATGATTCCATTTCCTTCCTATTGCAAGAGATGCTTCTCATTGGCAATATCATTGCACCAAATCCAGAGGTGTCATTTCTAAATAGTATTTGTTAATATAGAAGACTCAGTACTGTACAGACGAAAGGGATATTCCTTGTGGCTGGCATCATCTTTATGTTGAAAGCCATATATCAGACCTCTTCTTACCAAGATGTAGAGGAGCTTCTTCTACTTCTCTTACTTCTCAACCTTTGACCTTTTTTAGATGGTGCAAACCAATTTGCTTTGTAGTCGACATGATCAGTGGCATCTTCTCAGTTGTCAGATACCACAACTTGTTCAGCCATTCCCCAATTAGTGGGCATCCCCTCAATAGTTTTGATGGTTATTGTTTTATAATATAGTTTGAGATCTGGTATAGCTAGGCCACCTTTCTTTGCATTTTTTTTCCATTAATTTTTTTTATAATCTTGACCTTTTTTTCTTTCAGATGAAAGTTATTTTTTCTGGCTCTATAAAATAAATTTTTCATAGTTTGAATAGTACTGCACTGAAAGCTTTGATCTGCATTCAAACTCCATCAATTCTTTCTCTAGAGGTGGATACCTTTTTCCATCATGAGACCTTTGGAATTGTCTTAGATCATTGTATTGCTGAGAAGAGCAAAGTCATCCATAGCTGATCATCATGGAGTGTTACTGACATTGCATACAGTGTTCTCCAGTTTCTGCTCACTTCATTTTGCATCAGTTCATTTAAGCCTTTCCAGGTTCTGAAATTCACCTGCTGTTCATTTCTTATAGCAAAATAGTATTTCTTTACATTTAGATACCACAACTTGTTCAGCTATTCCCCAATTAATGGGCATCCCCTCAATAGTTTTGATGGTTATTGTTTTATAATATAGTTTGAGATCTGGTATGGCTAGGCCACCTTCCTTTGCATTTTTTCCATTAATTTTTTTTTTACAATCGACCTTCTTTTCTTTCAGATGAATGTTGTTGTTATTTTTTCTAGCTCAATAAAGTATTTTTTGGTAGTTTGAATAGTACTGCACTGAATAAGTAAATTAGGTGGAATTGTTTTTTTTTTTTAATTATATTGGCTCAGCCTATCCATGATAGTTTCCCAATTGTTTAGATCTGACTTTGTTTGTGGGAAAAGTGTTTTGTAATTGTGTTCAGATAGTTCCTGGGTTTGTCTTGGCATGTAAACTCCTGGGTATTCATATATTGTGTACAGTTATCTTAAATGGAATTTTTCTTTCTATCTCTTGCTGCTGGACTTTGTAATATGAAGAAATGATGATTTATGAGGGTTAATTTTATATACTGCAACTTTGCTGAAGCTGTTAATTATTTCAACTAGTTTTTTTTTTGTTGTTGTTGTTGATTCTCTAGGATTCCCTCCCTGCAAAGAGTGATACCTTTCCCCCCCCTTATTGTCTATTCTAATACTTTCAATTTGTTTTTCTTCTCTTATTGTTAAAGCTAACTTTTCTGGTATAATATTGAATAATAGTGGTGATAATGGGTTCCCGTGCTTCACCCCTGATCTTACTGGGAAGGCTTTTAAACTTATCCCCATAACATATAATGCTTATGGATGGTTTTAGCTAGATACTTATCATTTTAAGGAAAACTCCATTTATTCCTATGTTCTCTAGTGTTTTTAATAGGAATGTATGCTATATTTTGTCAAAAGCTTTTTCTGCATCTTTTGAGATAATCATATGATTTCTCTTGGTTTTGTTATTGATATGCTCAATTATGCAGGTATTTCTTCTAATATTGAACCAGTTCTGTACTCCTGATATAAATTCCACTTGGCACCTTTTACACAAATAAAGTCAAATCTAAATAATTGGAAAAATATGAGCTGCTCATGGATAGGCTGAGTTAATATAATAAAAATGAAAATACTACCTAAATTAAATTACTTATTCAGTGCTATACCAATCAAAAATTATTTTATAAAGCCAAAAAAAAAAATAATAACAGAATTCATCTGGAAGAAGAAAAGGTCCAGAATATCAAGGGAATTAATGAAAAGAAATGCAAGGGAAGGTGGTCTAGCTGTACCATTTCTAAAACTGTACTATAAAGCAGTAATCATCAAAACTCCCTGGTACTGGCTAAGAAATAGAGTGATGGATCAGTGGAATTGGTTAGGTACACAAGACACAGTAGTCAATGATTATAGAAATCTATTGTTTAATGAAACCAAGGACTCTAGCTTCTCTGATAAGAACTCACTATTTGATAAAAACTGATGGGAAAACTAAAAAATAGTATGGCAGAAATTAGGCATAGATCAACATCTTAAACTGTATACCAAGATAAGGTCAAAATTGGTACACAATTTAGACATAAAGGTGATACTATAAGCAAATTAGGAGAGCAAGGAATAGTTTACCTGTCAGATCTATAGAGAACAGAAGAATTCATGACCACACAAGAGATAGAGATCATTACTGGATATAAAATGGAAAATTTTGATTACATTAAATTGAAAAGTTTTTGCAAAAACAAAGCCAATGCAGCCAAGATTAGAAGGGAAACAGAAAGCTGGGAAACAATTTTTTTATAGCCAGTGTCTCTGATAAAATCCTCATTTCTAAAGTATATAGAAAACTGAGTCAAATTTATGAGAATATAAGTCATTCCTCAATTGACAAATGGTCAAAGGATATGAACAGGCAGTTTTTGGGTAAAGAATTTAAAGCTATCTATAGTCATATTAAAAAAAATTCTAAATCACTACTGATTTGAGAAATGCAAATTAAAACAACTCTGAGGTATCACATCACACCTACCAGATTGGCTAATGTCAGAAAACATTATAATGTTGGATAAGATAAATGTTGGAAAAGATGTGGGAAAATTGTAACACCAATACGTTGTTGGTGGAGTTGTGAACTGATCCAAACATTCTGGAGAATAATTTGAAACTATACTTAATGGGCTAAAAAACTGTGCATACCCTTTGACCCAGCTAGGTCTGTATAGCAAAGAGATCATAAAAATGAGAAAAGAACCCACATGTACAAAAATATTTATAGCAGCTCTTTTTGTGGTGGTAAAAAATTGGAAATTGAATAGATACCAATCAGTTGGGGGAATGGCAGAACAGGTTGTAGCATTCGAATGTAATAGAATACTATTATTCCATAAGAAATGATGAGAAGGAATATTTCAGAAAAACCTGGAAAGACTTACATGAACTGATGCTGAGTGAAGTGAATAGACCCACACCAACATTGTATATAGTAATAACAACATTGTATGAGGAGCAATTTTAATAGGCTTAGCTCTCAGCAGTGCAATGATCTTAGATAATTCCAAACGACTCATGATGGAAAATGCTATCTACATCCAGAAAAAGAACTATGGAGTCTGAATGAAGATCAAAGCGCACTATTTTCTCTTTTGTTTGTCCTGTCTTGTGGTTTTTCCCTTTTCTTTGTTTTGTCTTATGGTTTTTCCCTGTTGTTCTGATTCCTCTTTCACAACATGACCTATGTGTAAATATATTTAATATGATTGTACATGTATAGCCTATATCAGATTGCATGACATCTTGGGGAAGGGGGAGGAGGGAGGAGGAAAAATGTAGAACTCAAAATCTTACAGAAGTGAATGTTGAAAACTAAAAAGAAAGAAAGGAAGGAAGAAATAAAACAACTTTTAGGGAAATATTTTGCTTAGATTATCAAATTTATTGGCATATAATTGAGCAAAATTTTTCCTAATGATTGCTTTAATTTCCTCTTCATTAGTGGTGAATTCAAACCTTTAATTTTTGATACTGGATATTTTCTTCCTTATTTTTTTTTTAAATCAAATTAACCATTGCTTTATCCATCTTATTTTTCCCATAAAAACAACTCTTAGTTTTATTCATTAGCTCAATAGTTTGCTTCTTTTCTTTTCCTTTCTTTTCTTTTTTTTTCAGTCAGAGACAGATTTATTAAAGATCTGCCATATTGGCCAGACTCTTAAGGAACCTGAACATTTGTGAGCGATTGCTAAGTTCTTAAGAAATCTGAGCAGTGGTTAGATTTTAAGAATCTGAGCACCTTAATGGTAACAAGATGGACCTTATATACAGAAAGAATGTGAGAGGGATCTAGGAGTGGCCAGTATTTTGGGATGACTGGAGGAGGGGCCTAAGGAAGATCTGGATGGGAGTGGCCAGTTAGCTGGGGTGAACAGAAAGCCTGGGATCTGGACCAAGTGGCCAAGGGAGAATGGAATCTAGATAGGATTAAGGGTGGGAAGTGGCCTGGGACCATCTGGAGGAAGATTGGGCATATAATGAAAGACCAGTTGGTAGGATTATAGCCTCAGGGAATGCCAGAGATTTGGCCATGTGGAAAAGTCCAGGATTTTTCCTTTTGGAGTCCAGATCCCATCTTCATCATTCCCCCCTCAAACAAATGGGACCCAAATTCTTTTGGGGTAAGGAGCGAAGGTCTTGGCTTCTGAAACTGCTTCCTGCTGGCAAGGGGCATAGAGCTGTTCCTGCCTCAAGGGAGTCCCAAAGAAGAGGTTGACTGGAACCAAGCACAGGCTGCATCCAGGGAATGATAGGGATACATTGGCTGGTACCCTCTGTTTGCTACCAACTCTAAGTGAATGGCCTGTAGTCTGGAAGACACAAATCTGACAGAAAAGACTTCAGGCCCCAGATGTGACAGGGTAAAACATCCTTAGCTCTGTTTGGATTCAGATAACTCAGTTTTCCAACCATGCTGTATCAAATCCACCTCATAGCCAGACTCATAAATAGATAGCCAGGTGGGTAACATTCCTTTTCAAACAAACATAATGGGGAAACTGAGCCAGAAGGATCCCATGTTAGACTGAGACTAAAATTGTCCTCTCAGCTTTTCCTGATGCTGACTTCCCACCAGTATCACGTTCTCTGAGTAGCTTGTGGCATTTCTCTCAGATGGTGGATTATTGATCATCAATGGATTATGATCCATCAAACAACTCATTTTGGGATTTCTTTCCAGAGGCAATTGGTAGATTCTTTCAATGTCTGTTTTACCCTCTGGTTCTAGGATGTCATGGCAGTTTCTTTGATAACTTCTTGAAGTGTGATGTCTAGGTCCTTTCAGGTAGTCAAAGGATTCTTAAACAATGTCTCCTGGATCTATTTTCCCAGTCAGTTGTTTTCCAGTGAGGCCTTTTATATTTTCTTCTATTTTTTCATTATTTTGATTTTGTTTGATTGATTTCTGATGTCTCATAGAATCATTAGCTTCCACTTGTCCAATTCTAAATGTTAAGGAGTTATTTTCTTCAGTTAGATTTTTTTGCCTGCTTTTCCATTTGGCCAATTCTACTTTTTTGGAAATTGTTTTCTTCGGTAAATTTTTGTACAGCTTTTTCTATTTTTTTTGTGCTTCATTTATCAAACTGTTGACATTTTTCATTATTCTTTTCCATCATTCTCATTTCTTTCCCCAATTTTCCTTCTATGTCTCATTGTTGTTCTCAAAGAGGACCAATGACATCAAGAGGGTGATGTCTTGACTTGCAAGTGAATTGGATTTACATGAGGCAGAGCTGTGCAAAGTCATCAGCCTCACTCTCTCTTCCATAGTTAAGTCCAGTGGAAAGACATAGATCAGTACAACTGGAGATGACCAATGCAATGGGAGACCTTGGTCTTTTTAAGTAAGGTCTCAGTTTGTCTGAAGCAACACCCATTTAGTGATTTAAGGCTAGGTAAGAAATGAGGCAAAAGATAGACTAGTTTTCCTACTTAAAAAAAAAATCAACCTGGGAGAGGAAGACTCCTAGGGTTTCTGACCATAACAGAAACAATTGCCATATACATTCACTCTGAGACATCAAAACCCAAACAATGACCAAGTGAGGCTTGGGCTTTATTAAAGCCTAGTTTTCCAGTGCTCTATTTCAAGAAATCATAAATGACACCACATGGGACAAAAGAATTAACTGTCCCACTTTTTTTTAAATGATAGAAAAATAAGTAGGAAAGAGGAAAAAAAATCTAGCCCATAAACCCTGCAATATCTTGCAAGGTTTCAGGGATTAAATTTTACATTCATTTGGGCAGAGCACCAACATGGAAGGGTATGATTCCCCATGTGGACAGAGAAGGAGAGAGAGAAGGTAGAGGAGGGAGGGAGGAAAGGTGGGGAGGAAGGAAAGGAAGGAAGGAAGGAAGGAAGGAAGGAAGGAAGGAAGGAAGGAAGGAAGGAAGGAAGGAAGGAAGGAAGGAAAGAAGGAAGGAAGGAAAGAGGGAGGGAGCAATGACCAACTGGAACTGGTCAGTAGGGTCCCCATTGGGGCAGCTACTACTACTCACAGGTTGTTTTTTGTTCTTTGTTCTAGAAGAAGACCAAGGACATTAGGAGAGTGTTGTCTCAACATCTCATGTTTGATTTTTAAACTCCTTTTTTGAGCTTTTCAAGTTCTTTTGGGTTTGAGACCAATTCACATTTATTTTTGAACCTTTGCATGTTGGCATTTTAATGTTGTTGTCCTTCTCAGTTTGTGTCTTGATCTTCCTTGTCACCATAATAACTTTCTATGGTCAGATTTTTTTACTTTTTGCTCATCTTTTCCTGCCAATTTTGTTACTTTTAAAGTTGAGCTCTGCCTCTGGAGTGGAAGGGCCACTGTCCCAAGCTTCTTGTGCCGGGACTGCAGGCTCTGGCTATTTGCCTGGTGCTTCACTGGTGTTGCCCTGAGGCCCACAGGGGAGCCTTGTGCTGTGCTGATTTTTTGTGGGGGGTGGTCTTGGAGGCTTTCTTGGTGCTGCACTGAGGCAGGGGTGGGGGTGGCTGGTGCTACATGGTGCTGCAGGGTCTGACCAGTCACCTGGTACTGTTCTGAGGCACATAGGGGGAGTCTGGTGCCTTATGTTGTGCTGCAGCTTAGGGCCTCATGCTGGCTTGGTGAGCCAGGGCCTCATGCTGGCTTGCAGGGACATTGCCTGCCCTGGATTGCATTCCCCTTTTGCCCAAGTGAGACAGACCTTTCCTGCTGACCTAGTGTGCTAGAAAATTGTTTTACCTCATCTTTCTGCTGTTTTTTCCATCCCCGAATTCACTTTTTAGGTGCTATCATTGTTTGGAGGTGAACAGGGGAGAGTCCAGGCAATTTCCTGCTTACTCTGCCATCTTAGCTCCCAGAAGGGGCCAGATTTTTCTGAAAATAAACCACTGATGTATAGAACCACTGAATTCATGGCTTTCCAA
The DNA here is from genome assembly GCF_003287225.1 of Phascolarctos cinereus. Classification (NCBI taxonomy): domain Eukaryota; kingdom Metazoa; phylum Chordata; class Mammalia; order Diprotodontia; family Phascolarctidae; genus Phascolarctos; species Phascolarctos cinereus. Next base: position 168,988,559 of record NW_027555514.1, read on the forward strand.
TAGAGGAGCCAGGACTAAAGCTATGGAGCTGACCTGGGGAGCAATACTCATGATTCAGTACTGTGTTAGCCTACATATGATGCATTGTAGAGATCAAAGAGCCCTTTAAAAAATGAAATCAGGGTGATGGAAAGAACATTGAACTGGAAGACCTGGTTTCTAGTCTGGGCTCCTTACCTAACTGTGTGACCTTGGGCAAGTGACATCCTGTCACCAGGACTCAGTTTCCTTCTCCTTGAAATGAGGGACTTGGAATAGTTAAGAGGTGAAGAACTTCAGAGTAGCCTTTTATGTTCTGTGGTGCAGCCTTTTTTATGCATACTCATCTGCACAAAGTATGATGAGCTTGAGTAATACAATTAAATAAAAGGCTCTGAAGTCTCTGAATTTTTATGCAAGAACTTTTTTTTCCCCTATTGTCACTGAAGCAGGGGTTAAAATGATGTGACAGAAAACTCGGCTAACCTGCTTCACTGTTTAAAGGGAGCCTCATTCAGTTTAAGATCTCTGCTGTCAATTAACATCTTGATAGGGCTTTACTCAAAACTTTGCCCATGATCAGAGATGACAGACTTTCTCTTAGAAGGTCAGTTGAAACTAAACACAATAGTACTGGAAGCAAATGTCAAGTTCATAGTTCACAATAAAGGGCAAAAAAAGTCACTAAATTGTTTTTTCCTCTTCTTTCCCTCCCTCCCTCCTTCCCTCCTTCCCTCCTTCCTTCCTTCCTTCCTTCCTTCCTTCCTTCCTTCCTTCCTTCCTTCCTTCCTTCCTTCCTTCCTTCCTTCCTTCCTTCCTTCCTTCCTTTTTCTCCCCTCTTTCCTTCTACCTTCTTCCCTCCTTCCTTCATTTCTTTCCTTCTTCCTCTTTCTTTCTTTCCTTCCTTTCTTCTGTCCTTTCTCCCTTCTTTCCTTCCTCTCTCTTGATATATCTTCCACCTCCTAAGTGTGGATGTGCTCCAGGGCCCTACTATGTGCCCTCTTCTCTTGCTAAACTCTATATTTTGGTGGTTTTATTTGCCTACCAGTTCAATTATTTCTATTCAGGGAAAACCATGATTATATACCCAACCTTAATCTGTGTCTTAATGTTTGTTTTTTTTGTTTTTCTTTTTGGCTAGGCTAAGTGACTTCCCCAGGGTCACACAGCTGGTAAGTGTTATATGTCTGAGGCAGGATTTGAACTCAGGTCCTCCTGAATCCGGGGCCAGTGCTCTATCCACTGTGCCACCTAGCTACCCCAAATTTAACATTGAAACAGAAATAATTATCTTCTCTTCTAAACTTGCTCCTTATTCAAATTTCCTTGTTTGTTGAGGGTAATGCAGTTCTCCAAGTCATATGTTTTCCCGTAACCCTAAACCATTTTTTAAAACTCCTCACTTCCTTTCCAACTTCCCTTCCCCCACAACTCTTTTAATATCTAATCAGCTGACAGATCCATCTCCTTCTCTAAAGATGAAGGAGAAAATGGAATTCAAGATCCATATTCCATTCACATGGCTGGCCACCACCTTAGTTCAGAATATCCTTACTACCTTTCATGTTGACTATTGTAAAAATCCCTAATTTCCCTTATTTCTCCTCTCTCCCCTCTCCAATCTATGCTCCATACAGCTGCCAAAATAATCTTCCTAAAACACTATTTTGACTTTATTACTCCCTTGCTTAAATACCTTCTATAGCTCTCTATTACCACTAAAATAAAATGCACATTTATAGGGGTCTTCCACAGTCTGGGTTAAATCTAATCCTTCAGCCTTATATCGCTTTTGTCCTCTTCACATGCTTTGCATTTCAGCTAAGTAGACTACTAGCTATTCCCTGAATTTAATATATGATAGTCTGCTTAGATACATTTATGTAAGCCATATGCAATGCACACTTTCCTCATCTCTGTCTCTCAGATTCATTTTTCTTTTAAAGCTCAGCTCAAGTACCAGTACCTCTGTGAAGATAATGTCTCCAGCTTGTAGTATACTGTCTCTGTTACCAGAACACTTTGGCTGAGCTTTCTGTCCCCCTTTCACTCACTACCTTATAGTTCATATTGTACACCATCCACCCAACTCTACCCCCTACCTCTCATTAGAATGTATGTTCCTTGAACTCAGGGTCCACTTCACTTTTTTCTTGATCATCCACCGGAGGCAGCCAGTCAGAGCAATGGATTGAGTGGTGGTCCTGGAATCAGAGAGGCAGGAGCTCAGATCTGACCTTGGACATTTATTAGCTGTGTGACCTCAGTTTCCTCAAATTTAAAACGGGCTTAATAATATCTACCTCCCAGGGAAATTGCAAGGTTCAAGAGAATTAATATTTTTAAAGTACCCTGCACATAAAAACACTTGGTGCTTAATAAATGCTTTTCCCTTTCTGAAATACCTGAAGGGCCACCAGGCATTTCCATGAACCCTATAGCCAAATTCTTTCATAGGCATTTTCTTTCCCAATCAGAATGTAATCTCTTTCAGAGCAGGAACTGCCTCCTTTTTCTATTTGTATTCACAGTGCTTAGAATAGTTCCTGGCACATAGTAAGCATTTAATAAATGTCTTTCCATTCCATTCCATTTGTGTCCCGGTACCTATTACAATGCCTTGCACAAAGAAGGTGCTTAATAAATATTTATGGAATTTAATTTAATGTGAACAAATATAGGGTTTTTGGGAGAGTGTGTGTGTGTGTGTGTGTTTGTGTGTGTGTGTGTGTGTTTGCTTCTGCACATATGCATCATGCAGCCAAGGCAATAATCTTTTTATGCTAGGCATGTAATTTCTATTGTTCATTATGGTTTGTGACCATATGGGAACTCCTGAGTGTGACTTTTGGCCTTCTTATGAATAAGTTCTTTGCCTTGGACATGATGGCCTGGAAAGTTTCTCCCACCTCTAAAATGTCATGCTAAATAAATACTGGAAATGATGGGGGTGGGGGCAGGGAAAGGAGTCTGATGGATTTCATCAGCTAAAGGTAGCCAAGATCTAAAACATGAGATCATCTTACCAACTCCCTGCTGGTTTCAAAAAAAGATCCCATATACTATATTTCCTAATTGAAGGGAATGGAGCTTTATCCTAATTCCAAATCTTTGAACTAACTAGAAAGCTGGCTTTGCCCATCAAGCTGGCAAGGGTACATACACCAATATTGCCCTCTGAGCTTTTACTCTAGCCGGGAGTTGTTTGATGTTAAGATCAGTTTCAGTAATACATAATTCAGGGTCTTGTATTTGGCCCCTGAGGCTGCTGAGATAGTTTATATAATGGTTTTACTCATGAGGGGAAAATTAATTGCAGCTCCCTCACTAGTGCTCAGTGCTACAACTTCATCTCAAAGAGACAGAATTCCCCATAGGAGACCCAATTTGGATTTAATATATAGTAATGTTTTACATGACTATTAGTCCAGAGGCAAGTCGGGTCTGGTGTAAGAGCTGCTTTGGGAGCTTGAAGACTCTGGTCCTTAGCCTAGCTAGGCCTATTCCCAGAGTTGCTGTATGAGCTTGGGCAAGTCCCTTTATCCCTCTGCTTCTTTTTCCCCAGATGTAAAGTTAGAGTAATAATTTCTCTTCTCTTGGGGACAACTTCTGATGATAAGATATCACTAGAGGCATAAACAACCATACCATTACACACACACACTCACACACATACACACACACACGCACACACACACTCCCAATCATTAGTGTAAAAATGTTTTCTCCTCCATTGGACTGTTATGAAATTACCATTAAATTAATGTTACTGATATAGGTCCTGATGGATTGGGGATTAGTGTGGGATATTTTCTTTTCATTAATTGGTAATGACCTCACTCAGTACTCATCAAAAGTTTGGGGCTAGTTTTCAAATATTGGACTTAGTCAAATGCCTGTTGAATCGACCTTCCCTACCACAACTTGTCCTCCTCCCCCTCCCTTACCAATTCTCTTTCTGCTATATCTAAAGTAGCAGGTGTTACAAACAAAAATAGAAGCTCTATGCTTCTGATTCATTTATATTGAGCTCATCAAAACATTGTTTGCTGTCCGGTAAGAATTCCCCATAGCCTCACCTCATGCCATTTTATGATTTAAAATTTTTTATTTTTTTAAAACAGGAAACTATGCTCTGCTCCAATCCTTCTCTTTCTCATCAATAACTTACATGACAAACTCCAACCCTTATACCTGGGAGTCAGCCAAAGAGACAGATGGAAAGGACTGCCAAGATGCATGAAATGAGGGGTTTCAAGAGGCAGAGGTGAACAGACAGAGCATCTGAGGCATGAGGGACAGTCTGTGCAAAGGAACACAGGCAGAGGATCTGATGTTGTATATAAGAAATCACAAGTAGGCCAGTTTGGATAAAACACCAGGTTCATGAGGGAGAGAAATGTCTAATTACTCTGGAAAGAGACTAAATCCAGATGGCAAAGGGCTTTAATACACACACACACACACACACACACACACACACATACATATATTTTTTTTGTGAGGCAGTTGAGGTTAAGTGATTTGCCTGGAGTCACACAACTAGTAAGTGTTATATGTCTGAGGCTGGATTTGAACTCAGGTCCTCCTGATTCCAGGGCTGGTGTTCTATCCACTGCACCACCTAGCTGCCCCAGGTTTCAAATTTCAAATGGAGGAGCTTGTATTTTGCCTTTAAAGGCAATAGGGAATAAATCAATTAATCAACTAATACTTATTAAGTGCATACTATGTGCCAGGCATTGTGTTAAGTGCTGGGGATACAAAACAAGGCAAAAGACATTCTCTACACTCAAGAAAATTACAATCTAATGGAGGAGACATGTGAACAAACATATATACACGCATATATATATATGTATATACACACACATACACATGACATGTATATGTGTATATACATATATACATACATACATACACATATATGCAGATATACATATACCAAGCAAACTACATCCAGGATAAATGGGAAATAATGAAAAGATAGGAAAACACTAATATTAAGAGAGGTTAGAGAAGGCTTCCTTTAGAAGGTGGGATTTTAGTTGGGACTTAAAGGAAGTCTGGGAAGTCAGTAGTCAGAATGGAGGAGGTAGAGCATTCCAGGCAGTCAGGACAGCCAGAGAAAATGTCCAGTGTCAAGAGATGGAGTGTCTTGTTCATGGAACATCCAGGAGGCCAGTGTCACTGGACTGAAAAGCATATGTGGAGGAGTAAGGTATAAGAAGACTGGAAAGATAGGAAGGGACTACATTATGAAGGTCTATGAATGCCAGTGGAGAATAGATTGGAGATGGGAGAGACTTGAACTAGGCAGACCCACCAATAGGCTATTGCAACAATGCAGGTGTGAGGTGATGAAGGCCTGCACTAGGGTGGGAGTGGGGAGTATTAGAGATTGCAAAGGTGAAATCAGCAGGTCTTGGTGATAGCTTAGATATGGGGTGTGAAAGATAGTGAAGAGTCCAGGATGAATCTGACGACCTGGGAGGATGGCATTGTCCTCTATAGTAATAGGGAAGGTAGGAGAATGGCGATTTTAGGGGGAAGGATAACAACTTTCATTTTGGACATACTGAGTTTAAGACATCTACTGGACATCCAGTTCAAGATATCTGAAAGGCAGTCGGAGAAGTGAGACTGGAGGTCAGCAGAGAGATTGGGGTAAGAAAGGTAGATTTGAGATTCACCATAGAGACGGAAATTAAATCCATGGGAGCTGATAAGATCACCAAGTGAAGTAGTACACTGGAAGAAGAGAAGAGGACTCAGGACAGAACTCCAAGGTACACCTAGGGACTGAAGATCCTTGCTCTTAAGGAACTCATATTATAATTGGGAAGACAACATGGAATCAATAATGTACAAACAATTTATATACAGAATGAATCAGAAATAATCAACAGAGGGAAGGCAGTAGAATTAAGAGTGGGTAGGGAGGGATTTCTGTAAAGGGTAGGGTTTTTAGCTGTGACTTGAAGGAAGCCAGGAAGCCAGGAGGTGGACATGATGAGGGCAAGAATTCCAGGCATGGGGAACAGCTAGTGAAAATTGAAAATGCCCTGGATTTTGGAGATGGAGTGTCTTATGTGAGGAACGGCAAGGAGGCCAATGTCACTGGTTTAAGAGTATATGAAAGAAGGAAAGGCATAAGAAGACTGGGGTTGGGGAGGGGGGAAGCATATTATGAAGGGCTTTGATTGCCAGAAGATTTTGCACTTGATCCTGAAGGTGACAGGGAGCCACTGGAGTTTGTTGATCAGTGGGGTGACATATTAAGATCTGTGCTTTATGAAGCATCAATTTGGCAGTTGTATGAAGAATGAGCAGGAGAGGCAAGAGATTTGAAGCAAGAAGTCCTATTAAGAGGTAATTTCAATAGTCTAGTCAAAAGGTGGTGAAGCCCTCAACTAGAGTGGCTGCAGTTTTATTAGCAAGAAAGGAACAGATGGGAGAAATGTCAAATCCAATACTATTTCACTGCAGTAGCCTGTCAGTCAATAGACATTTATCTGAGCACCTACTCTGTGCAGGGCACTGTGCTAAGGGGTCAAGATACAAATAAAAAAATAAGACAGTCCTTGTGCTGAAGGATTTTACAATCTAATAAGAGAAGACAACAACACACAAAAGAAAGTTGTAAAGGAGGCAGGGAGAAGAAAGTTTCTGGCTTGGGGACATGGTGAAATCCAGTCCAAGGAGAGCAGCTGGTGGGAAGTGATGAGTTAGCTGGTCTGTGAGCCTCATTAAATGGAGGCTTTGGGAGGAGTTCTATATTCAAGGGCTCTATAGCCCTTGAATCAGAGGAGCAGAGGGTAAGGAGGGTACTGAAGAGGTGTGAGTATCAAAACTAATGCAATCTCAAAGGATGCTGAGTTACTGATGAGGAAGTTTCCTAGAAACTTGCTGATGGTGGAGTCCAAGTCCAAGGAACTCAGCTGATGGGAAATGAAGAATTGGTATGCCTGTGTTCTGTTCTCTAGGGACAGGCAGAGCAAAGCTAATCCCTCATCCACAGGGCAATTCTTCAAATCTTTTATAACAACTAGCATGTCTCAGTTAAGTTTTCTCTTCTTCAGTTCCTTCATTCCCAAGCCCTTCAATTGATTCTCAATTGTCAAAGGTCTCAACATCCCAGCTGTCTGCCTCAAGCACCCTGAAGTGTGTCAATATTCATCTCACAAATGTAGCACCCAGAACTGACTGCCCATACTCTGGATATGATCTCATCAGAAGAGAATACAGGGGCAGTATCAGTTCTATTGTTCTAGACATTATTGTCTAAGATTGAGTTCATTCTAGGGACTGTCACATCACCTCGTTGACACATAATGAGTTTCTGATCCACCAAAAGCTGATGGTCTTTCTTCAACCAGCCGCTGTTCGTTCACGGCATTTCAATCCTGCAAAATGTGCAGGTCATCTTTATTTTTAGTCTATCAATATCACTACTAAATTTCATCTTCTCAGACTCAATGTTTGCTCTAGCCAGTTAAAATGACAGTGAATCATCTCTGTCTTTGTAAACATACGAAAATTTCATAAGCATGCACTCTATGCTGTTAGCCAAGTTATTGAAATGAAGCATTTTAATAGCACAAGTCCAAGTAAAGATGCCTTGGGCACTCCATTAGAGACATCCTTCTGAGGTGACAATGACCTATTAATGATTATTCTTTTGACTTATAAGTTCAGTTCTGAATCTACCCACTTCATCATAATCATCATCATGATCATCATCAATCACATTTATATGCACTTTAATGTCTGCAAGATACTAAAAAAAATTACCTCATTTGATCTTCACAATGAATCTTTGAGTTAGATGCAATTGTTATCTGTTATCATCATCATTTTACAGATGAGGAAACTAAGGCCAGGAGTGGTGAAATGGCTTGCCAAGGTCACATACCTAGTAAGTATCTGAGGTGAGATTCTACCCTGAGTCTAAGTCTAACCCTCTACCTATGATGCTGTCTAGTTGCCTCAGTAATGACAACCCGGTTTACTTTTTGGGGTCTCTCCACCTGGAGAAATCGTCAGTCCTGCCATTTATGCACATTTAGCAAATATCTTCTGCATGCGTAGAGTTATTCTCAGAAGTTGTGAAGATGATAACAAATGCTTGCTCTCAAGGGTTCACAATAAAAAATCAAGATCATCAAGGAAAGAATGCTTATTAGGATCAGAAATCCAGAGCTAGAAGGCACTTTAGACGTCACCTACTCTAACCTCATTTTACTGATGAGAAAATTGAAGTCTACAGAAATAGAGGGACTTTTATAAGGTCACACAGGTAATAAATGTCAGAGGAAGGATTTGAACCCAGATTTCCAGAACCAGTGTTTTTCCCATTGTTCCATGGATGCAGCTTATAGAAGGAAGCCTAGGAAGCCTTATTCCATTCCTTGACCCCAAGGGCCATTCCCAACATGGGTAACAATTGAGGTGAACATTAAGTCTAGGCTGGTAATTTACTAAAGCCAACGTTAGGAAGACAACATTGCCTAGAATGGTTTCTCTCCTTATTTACACCCTTTTTTTTTCAAGAAGACTTTGATAATATACCCAGATGACAGTACTTACTCCAATCACTGTGTTTCATTTTACATATATTCTGTGTTTATATGTGCACATGTTGCTTCTCCATAGTATGACATAAGGTTCTTGTGAACAGGGATTTTCATTTTTGTCTTTTTATCTCCAGAACCTAGCAAAGTACCTGGCACATAGTAGGCATTTAATAAACACCTGTTGATCTGTTGCCAAAAAGGAATCAACAGTTTAGCAGCCTGCTCTTCCATGCAGAGCCACACTAAAAAGTAAGAATAGAGCATTTTTTTTAACTTTCCTAGTTTAAGTTATTTCTCAAGCTGGCTGAATAGGTGAGCAACTCTTTTCAATCTTATTGAAAATGTGGTAGAAAAACTGAGTTTTCCTCTGGGCATAATCTAAGAGCATGGCTTCCATAGGCTCCTATTTGTTTGTTTGTTTGTTTGTCACTTTTTATCCGTTTTCTCTAGCATCAGCGATCTAGAGCTGAAAGGGAATCATTCTAGTCCAAATTCTTCATTTTACAGATGAAGAAACTGAGCTTAAGGGTCTCACTGCAGTCAATGCAGGTGATAAGCATCTGAAGTAGGATGTGAAATCATGTCCTCTTACTCTAGAACCAGTAACCAAAAGCTTAGAGCACATAGAAAATACTTATTAAATTTCTTCCTTCCTTTCTTCCTTCTTTCTTTCCTTAGTTCTTTCTTTCTCTATCATCTATCTCTATTCTCTCCCCCTCCCTCCCTCCTCATCTATCTAATAGGACAAGTACCAGGTAAAATACTCTTTTACTGTCAGAAATCAGCTCAAAACTGAGTATTAATGATGGGACTGATAACAGGAGATGCAGACAAGAATATGAAGAGGGTAAACATATTTCCTTTGACTTTTATACTTTCTCTGATGCCCTATTTGATAGTTAGCATAACAAATTCAATAAAAGTAAATGGAGAAGGTAACAAATGTCATTTTTGACAATACTGCCAATTACCAAATACCACCATGAAGGCAGGATCTATCAGATTGTAAGAGTATAATTATTTTCCCTCAGGAGTCACAGCATTATGTTCCAATCTTTAAACTCACTTGATTGAGTCTTGTGCAACTGTAATAATAATCAGGGGAAAAGGGCCCAAACCTAAAGGGGGAAATGTTTTTTTAAAATTGATTAATTTATTTTTAGTTTTCAACAATCACTTCCATAAGCTTTTGAGTTTTAAATTTTCTCTCCCTCCCTCCCTCCCTGCCTCCCTCCTCAAGATGGCATGCAATCTGATAAACATTCCTATCTGTACTCACCTGCATAAAACTTTTCTGTTCCACCATTCCCCACTTCCCCCCACCGTCCTCTATCATGTTGTTCAGTTGTGTCTGACTGTCCATGACTTTGTGGACCATAGCATGTCAATAATGTCCACGGGTTTTTCTTGGCAAAAATACTGGAGTGGCTTGCCATTTCCTTCTCTAGTGGATTAAGGCAAACAGAAGTTTGCCTTATATACATTCCTATTAACCATAATTTCACATTAGTCATGTTGTAAAGAAGAATTAGAACCAATAGGAAGAACCACAAGAAAGAAGAAACAAAACAAAAGAGAAGGAAAAGAACAAGCAAATAGTATGCTTTGATCTGTATTCAGACTCCATAATTCTTTCTCTGGATGTGGATAGCATTTTCCATCATGGGACTTTTGGAGTTGTCTTAGATCCTTGCACTGCTGAGACGAATTAAGTTTATCAATATTAGTCATCACACAATGTGGCTGTTACTGCATACAATGTTCTCCTGGTTCTGCTCACTTCACTCAGCATCAGTCCATACAAATCTTTCCAGGTTTTTCTGAAGTCTGCTTGCTCATCACTTCTTGAGGTACAATAGTACTCCATTATATTCATATACCACAACTTGTTCAGCCATTCCCCAACTGATGAGCATCCCCTCAATTTCCAATTCTTTGCCACCACAGAAAGAACTGCTATAAATACTTTTGCATATATGGGTCCTTTTCCCATTTTTATGATCTCTTTAGGAAAGCAGCAATATTTTGTTTGTCATTGTGTTTGTGTGGGGGGGGGGAGAAAGAGAGAGGGGAGAAAGAGAACTCTAATTGTCTCTCTTGTCAGGAACTCAGTTAGAACAACCCAGGTTGATTTGTCTGACCTGAATTTACATCTTAAAGGAAATCAATAGAATTGAAAGCCCCTGCTCAAGAAACACAGAATTCTTTGCTGAGTACACTTCAAATAGGAAAAAATAAATCACTGTATGTAAGTACGTAAAATTTTCTTTTCTTGCTTGATGTGGGAACTTCAATTTAAATTGGGTGACAATAACTGATATTTACATAGCATTTTTAAGGTTTTTGAGGCAATTTCTTTTTCATTTGATCCTTACAACCACCTATGAGGCAAATACAAGTTTTTTCTTTGTTTGTTTTAATCATCATCATTTTACAGATGAAAACACTGAGTCTCTCAATTAAGTGACTCATCCATCATCTGACTGCTGACAGCAGTCAGCAGGAGGATTAGAATTCAGATCTTCCTGACTCTAACTAGTGATTCAAAATGCCAGATTCAGTGTGCCACATCTCGCAGTATAGAATGGCATAATATAGCTTGAGGGTGCCTTAGGGATATTCTAGCTATGTAATCTTTGACTATTGGCACTGAAAAGAGCCTCAGAAGTTATTCGCTAAGTGTGTACACTGACATGGTGTGATGAATAGTATGCTGGACCTAGGAAGACCTAAGTTCAAATCTAGCTTTCCATGATTGCTATCTGTGTGATCCTATGCAAGTCACCTAAAGCTTTCTATGCCTCGGTTTCCTCCCCTTTATGATAAGGATAGTACTAGCACCTACTTTTCAAGGTTGTGGTGAAGATCAAAAATGAGTTAATATTTGTAAAGTGTTTTCTAATCCCATAGCTAGAGGTGGGGAGATCGATATAGAATATAGGAACATTATATCATTGCTTCCCTCTCCTCCCAGAGATGGGACCAGTGTCAGGGTCCATCAAGGGCTGCAACTGAATGGAGTTCATAGTGTTAGAAGAACACTTCCAAGTTTGGGGAGGAGGGGTTTAGAATTATCACATAGTGTGGTAGAGGGGCAGCTAGATGGCTCAGTGGATAGAGTGCTGGGCCTAGAGTCAAGAAGACCTGAGTTCAAATCTGCCCTTAGAAACTTACTAGCTGTATGCTCCTGGGCAATCACTTAACTTCTGTTTGCCTTAATCCACTAGAGAAGGAAATGGCAAGCCACTCCAGTATTTTTGCCAAGAAAAACCCGTGGACATTATTGACATGCTATGGTCCACAAAGTCATGGACAGTCAGACACAACTGAACAACATGATAGAGGACAGTGGGGGGAAGTGGGGAATGGTGGAACAGAGAAGTTTTGTGCAGGTGGGTACAGAATCATAATATAATTAAGGCAAGGTTAAGAATGACACAAATGAATAATCCAGTTCAAAGAACCAGCAGCAGCAGACAGTAGCTGAAGTAAAAGCAAGGTCAAAAATAAGAGACTGTAATAAGCCATGTGGTTCAATGAAAAGAGTGCTGGATTCGGAATTGGAATACCTGGGTTTGAATCCCAACCTCTCCATTTACAGGTAGGTAGGCACCCAAATAATGAATGCCCTGAAGAGGTTATATTATTTGAATTCACTGTGAATATTTCCACTGGGCTGGAACCAATATCATATCTTATAACTCATAATTTTGAATAGTACAAATTTGAATATATAGGACCATGTCAGAAGATTCATTATCTGCACTAATTGGGACCAAGTTGTTATAGAATGACTAAGGCTAAATCCATTAACCATGCAGGGCTTTGTATTCCTCAGTTGTAAAATGTGGGACATCATCATCTTAAAGTCTGTGGATTTATGAGCCTATCATCTCACAAGCCCTACCTAAACCATGAACCCCTTCCACCATACCCTCACCATCAGTCTGTACTTAATGACTTTCAAAGGTTTAGCTACAAGTATATGGAGGCAATGGAAAAAGAATATTTTCTTTCTACCACTCATAAAACTCTACTGGGAAGGAATATGCTGTTGTGGGTAGAGCACAGTTCAATTTCTTCCTTTTAAAAATGAATGGATTGGACTTGATGGCAGCAGAGGAGCCTTTCAGCCCTAAATCTATGATGGTATGCCCGTGGGTAAATGCTAAACTATTGGTACCTCTTGGAAAAAGCTATTTTCTTTCCTTCAACAGTTCAACCTTTTAATTTTACAGATGAGGAACTGAGGACTCAAGAGGCAAAGTGACTTATACCAGTTCACACACATAGTTAGTGGCTGAAATAGAACTTGAACCTAGGTTTCCTGATTCCCAGTCAAATAGGCTTTCTTTCTAGATAAGATCATAGATAAAATCACAGGATCATCATACCTGTAGGTCAAATCCAGAGCCGTTATGGGGTTCTTAATGGACATCTGGTACAACTTCTTAAGAAAAACAATTATTCTCATTTCAGAAGAAATCTTTACCTTAGAAAAATCTTTACTGCAAGGCCTTTTGTACTTCCCTAATACTTTTAATTTCCTTAATACTCTTTTTTGGCAGTCAGTTGGGGTTGTGGATAGAGCCCTGGACCTGGAGTCAATGAGACCTGAATTCAAATCCAACCTTACTAGCTAGGTAACCCTGGGCAAGTCACTTAACTCTATTTGCCTCCATTTCCTCCTCTGTGAAAGGAGCTAGAGAAGAAAATGGCAAGCTACTCTAGCATCTTTGCCCAGAAAACCCCCAAATGGGATCATGAAGAATCAGACATGACTGAACAATAACAATACTTTTAAAGTAGAATTTCATTTAAAAATTTTTTTAACTCACTGTTGTTAAAATAGTGTATCTGATGAATCAGATCACATTTACTGAGTGCCTTCTGTGAGTGAGGCATTGTGCATGGGTTGTGAAAAGCAAGGAGGGCCCCAAAACACCTTCTTCAAACAGAATAAGAAAGCAAATTTCTTCTCACTCTGTCTGACAACTGTAATTTCAGGTCTGTGACATTCAAAGGACCAAAGCTAGTATAAGCACCCACTAAACAGCACAGTGTCTTGTTTGAGTAATAATTTAGATAGATGGTAGAATTTCAAGGGATTTGCCATTGAAGAGGGAGATTCCCTCCCCCTGCCCCACCTCTTTGTGCAATAGATCACTGTAATATATGTGCTCAACAGAGCTTACCACATTTGTTACAGTTATAAATCAGGGAAAACTTGAAGTAGGTTTTGTCCAGACAGCTAGCACCACGTCTTGTTTATAGTTTTCCTAGGGCCTAACAGCATCCCACGCAGTAGTATTTAAGAGATATTTCTGGTCGTGATTTGATACCAGCATAATTAATGTAATTCTGTTCTAAATGATCAAAATATTATTAATCGAGGGCTTATTGAATGTCTACTAAGTAATATAATTTTATCATATGATTCTTTCAAAGGGCACAATGAAGGATTGACCAAGTCCTTTACCTGCTTTTCTCTACACAACTGCAGAGACACATACACAACACTGACACTGGTAAGATTATAACAAAGCCTCATGATCCAGGAAGAACAGGAAACTAGCTATAGTCCCGGACAAAAAGAAGCAATAAATAAACTCACTCAGATGCCCAAAACAAAAATACTATTATAATGGTATATATGTGAAGAGAACTTGGGATTTGTTTTTGACAGCTTTTAAAAAAGTGTTTCCAATCCCTTTAAATAAAAATAAGTAATAGAGACTGACGCAAGGAAATAGTGAGATACTGAGCTTCTGTAGCCAGAATGGTTTTATGAAACATTAATGACTATTTTAAATATTGTATTAAAAACTAATAGTATGTATTTCGTACTTGGTGACAGTTCCCCACCAAGGGTACAGCATGTTTATAAATATGTTAGACTTTATACAAATGATGGTAATTAAAGTCCTGGGCTTGTAACGCAAGCGGGACTGTGGCAGGTATTGACTGTTGGAAGTACAATTGGATACAAATGACATTTCTCTGTTCAGGGATACAGCATTAATGGGTTGCTCTAGGCTGCTATAGTTCACTTTTCCAATTATAATGAAACCCTTTGCAGTAGTGAGGGAGGAGCAAAAACATTTGAGACAGAAAAATGGTAAGGACAAAACAAGTTAATGGTATTAGAAACGGGCAATGTTGGCAGAACGTATGCAATAATGGAGAAAATGGAAAACATGGGAAATGATAATGTTTGTGGAGCATTTGGGGGACTTGAGATCTCAATTCAACCTCATAAGAATCCAATGAGGTAGATAGCTAACTAAGCGGGTATTATGGTCCCCCTTGTATGGATGGAAAAATGGAGTACCAAGATGGTAAATGTCTTAACTACAGTCACAAAGCTAGTCTATAGTGGTTTGAGGATTCAACCAGTGGTTTCCTGATTACTAGTTAACTGATAGCCCAGTCTTGCTACCTCTAAAACATCCCTTCATGTTCCCACAAGTGCAAGCCAAATATCTTATGACCGAACACGACATTAGCACAGCATTTCTAAAGGGGAAAAGAGGCTCCTTTTCCAGCCCCATATAAATCATTATTATGTCAAATTTACTTTAGAATAAAGGTCAGTTCATTCAATTTAACTAAATGATTTATTATTTATTAATTTAACTCAGGGAAAAGACATTTATTAAATGCCTACTATGTGGAAAAATTGGAGGGTTGATCAAATTGATAGAGTAGATTGGTGGGTGGGGGGAAATGATGAAATGGATATGGCTTTGGTGTAAGGCAGAAGAGAAGTAGGAGTGCACCTTAGTTGTTGAGTCTAAGGCAAAAAAAATTGATCAGGGTTGTCAAGTTCTTAAAAGGTTATAATTGACCATAAAATTTTTGAAAGGCTATAAGTGTTTAAAACAACAACAATAATAAAGCTCAAGCAACTATGGTGAGAAGGATGAATGGGGATGTGATTTATTTCCATTGTGCTACATTTGTATTTCTGTAGCACTTAAATGATTATCATCTTTGTTCACAGTGTAAGCTATTCTCCCTCCTGGAGGAAAAGAAGAAGGGACTTGAGGAGTGATTCTTTAAACTCTAGCTTCTTGGGACAATGAAGTGTTCCTAAAGGAAAAAAGAGGGTAAGGCAATAAGCATTTATTAAATGTGTACTATGTGCCAGGCACTGTGCTAAACACTGGTGAAACAAATACACACAAAAAGAAAGACAGTCCTTGCCTTAATAGGGGAAGACTACAGCCAGGCATGTGCTAGGCATCATGCTAAGTGCTTCAGGTTCAATGGTAGAAGACAAGTCCCTGCTCACAATCTAATGGGAGGGAGGAGACAACATGTAAATAATAAACAAGTTATATCTAGGATAAATCAACGGAGAGAAGGCACTAAAATTAAGAGGGATTGGGAAAGGCTTCCTATAGAAGGTGGGATTTTAACTGGGAAGTGAAGAAAACCAGTCAAGACAAGGTAGAGATGAGATGGTGAGCAATCCAGGCACAGTTAGTGAAAATGCCTAGTCAGGAGATGAAGTGTCTTTGGAGAAGAAGACCAGTCACTGGATTGATTAGTGCACAGGGGAGTATAAGGTGTAAAAAGACTAGAAGCATAATGGGGGAACAGATTACAAATGGCTTTGAATGTCAAACAGAGAATTCTGTATTTGAACCTGGAGGTGTTAGGGAGGCACTGGAGCTCAATGACTAGATTAGTGACATATTAAGACCTGTGGTTTAGGAGGACCGCTTTGACAGCTGAATGGAAGATGTACTGGTATGAGAAGAGATTTGTGGCAGGGAGGATGACTAGCAGGCTGTCGAAATAATCCAAGTGTGAAAGGGTTAAGGGCCTTCATATGGATGGTGTCAGAACACCATTTTCAGGGGTGAATGTGAGAGATACTCACTGGGGGAGAAGGGAGTAGAGAGGAAAAGGGCTTGGTATTGAAGTGTGAAAAGTCAGAAGCAGAGTCTGGAGGGAAACGAAGGTTGGCTAGCCTAGGCCCCAATGAAAGGAGGCTGTAAATTTTCATTGCTTCCAAGATGGTGTGATCTGGGGAGGGGCATGGTCACTGCTCTCCTGGTCTGTTCTCTGGTCTTTATCTGGGAAGGGTCCCTGCTCCCCTGCAGCCACAAGCACTAGTCCACCTCCCAACCCTGGGACTGTGATCGAGTGCCCTGCTGTCTCGCAGTCATTAGCACTAGTTCTCTCCACCCTGGAACTGCAAGCCAGAACTGTGTATGGGCAAGAGTGTTGCCAAACAGTGACAATTCTTGCACCCAGTGCCAGCCTAAGATTCCCTGTAATCTATTTTTGACCAGTTGTCTGACCTTCTTACTGACTCTGGGCTGAGAGATCCTGTTGCCACTGGTGTGGCCACCTCCAGTGCTCACTGCTGGTGGGGCCACTGGCTGCTCCTGGCTACCCCCAAACCTGGTGTGACAGACTCCTACTAAGCTCCTAAGTTGGACTGGACTGGAAACATAGCTCATCCTGATCCTTTGTTGGCTCTTTCACTTCAAAATTTGATTTGAGGAGTTATTTTAAAGTTTAGAGGGGAATGTTGGGAGAGTTCAGATGGGCTACTGCCTCCAGTCCTCCAATTTGACTCCATGGAAATAATTGACTTCTAAGAGTTAGGTCTGTCAGTGAGAAAAAGAGATGAAAAAAAAAAAGAGATAGTAAAGTCCTAAAAGTAGGATTTATGAATGAATGAATGAAAATGGATTATAGTCCTCAAAGAAGGTAGAAGCAAGTAGGTAGTTCTTTGGATAGAGCACAGTGCTTGGAGTCAGAAAGACCTGAGGTCAACTCTGTCCTCAGACACTTACTAGCCATTTGATTTTGGGCAAGTCACTTAACCTCTGTCTACCATACTTTCTCCAAATATAAAATGGGGCAAAAAGTAGCACCTCCGAAGGTTGTTATAATAATCAAATAAGATAATGTTTGCGAAGTGCTTAGCACAGTGCCTGGAGGATAGTAGGTGCTTTATAAATGCTTATTTCCTTTCTTCCTTCCAAGAAAGTAGCATAGTCTAGTTAGCTGGAAGCCAGATAGCAAGGTTATGATCATAATAGTTCCAGTGGCTTACTGAATAATCTTAAGCACATTAACAACACTTAATTTCTTAGTTTTCCTTCGTTCCAGAGATTTCATAGTTCCTTTTTTCAATCTACCTCATAGAGGCAAGACAAGCATTATTCATTCTCATAATGGCAATAAATTGTCCATTATGTATGAGTATGGCTCTCCTCACCCACCATCTATAGTACTTAAACTTTGAGTCATTTTCTTAATAGAACTGATGGATCAAGAAGCACTGAACCATCCCCTCTTATCATCCAGCTACCCTTATGAACATTAAGGACACATATTTTCAAGACAAGGTTACGGGATATAGTCAATGGTAGAAAAATAAAGCAAAGCTAACTGCCCTAGAAAAGGGTAAACCCCATAAACTCTTCATAACAGCATATTTTAGTCTCTGAGGTTAATAGATCACAGGCATGATAATTAATTCAAGATTGTAGAGTAGTGGTAAAAAAATTATTAGGTAAAAAATGAGCCAATTATCTATATTGAGATAGGGGCAAAGTAAGGGGTTCTAATGCTACCACCTCCCCTTTTGTGAGCATTTCGACATCTTACCAGAGAGGGCAATGCTTATACGAAGACAGAATTCTGAAAACCTTTGTTCCAGAATGTACTTTGTTAGTGACTGTAGGCAGTCAAATGGAGTCAGAGAATTCAAATTCTGGAAGAGACCTCAGACACTATCTAACCCAACCTTTCATTTCACAGATGAGGAAAATGAAATATGGAAAGATCAAGTGATTTGTTCAAGGTCATAAAGCTAATTAGTAGCAAAGTCATGAAGAGAATTCAGTTTTGTGTTGTTTTGTTTTCTAATTCCAGGTCTCCATTGGCTATATCACTCTTTTTACCTAATTCCCTTAACTATAATATTAAGGTAATACCTGCTCATCTCTACCTTGCAGAAAATAAAGTAGGTGTTAAAAAAGAACCCTGAATTTGAAAAGGTGTTATATATGTCATGCTCCACTCGAAGTAAATCTGATATGAAAAAAATCCAAGACAGATCAAGAATGAAGGTAATCATTGTTCGCATTACTAAATTCTTTGTTTGAATAGAATAAATGTTTATTAAGCATCTACAATGTGTAAGAGACCATGGTAGGCACTGAAGATATAAAGACCAAAAAGAAAACCCATTTTCTCTCCTCAAGGAGTTTACATTTTATGGGGAGAGAATATTTCTTGTACCTTAATAAGTATAATACCAAGTAAAGAATGATAGGGTCAAGGCAATAAACAAAGTACATTAAGAATATATGGGGATATGGGAAAAGGACCCACATATACAAAAGTATTTATAGTAGCTCTTTGTGTAGTGGCCAAGAATAAGAAATTGAGAGGATGCCTATCAATTGGGGAATGACTGAACAAGTTGTGGCATATGAATATAATGGAATACACTTGTTCCATAAGAAATGATGAGCAGGTGGACTTCAGAAAAATGTGGGAAGAATATATGAGGATAAGAGAGAGGAAAAAAATCAGCTGAAGGCTCAGAGAAGGAATCATGGAAAGGCTGCTCCTAACTCTGAAAGACAGAGATGATAATGGAATGCATTCTAGCCATATGAAGGCTGGAAGGAGATGGGAGTTGTCATATTAAATTGAGGGAATAGCTAGTAATACAAGTAATTAGAAAAAAAATTGTTTTGCTTTCTGTTGTTTATGCCTCATTTTTGAAGAGGACCAATGACATTACTGGCCATGTCTTCAGTTGTGAAAACAGAGTTCGTTAAGAGGATTATCATAGGGGGCAGCTAGGTGGTACAGTGGATAGAGCACTGGATTCAGGAGGACCTGAGTTCAAATCTGGCCTCAGACACATAACACTTACTAGCTGTGTGACCCTGGGCAAGTCACTTAACCCCATTGCCTAGCCAAAAAAAGGAAAGAAAAGAGGAGTATCACGAAGTTTGAGCTTGATTGTGAAAAGCCTGGCATGCCAGATGAAGGAATTTGAATTTAATCGTAGGGGAAATAAGGGACCGTCAGAGGTTTATAACCAGCATAGTGATATGGCCAGACTTGTGCCTTAGGAAGACTCTTTGGTATCCCCATGAAGCATACACTGGAGATGGGGCTAACTGGGGTCAGGAGTTATTACAATAGTGAAGACAAGACATCATTGAAATCTGAACTAGAGTGATGACTTTATTGGTGGAGAGAAAGAGATGGATGTGAGAGTAAAGGAAGACTCATTAAACCAACAGAACTGATGGGATGTGGGGGTTGAGGGAGACCAAAAAGGCACTCCTGCCACCTCTTTTCCAGCCCAAAGTCAGCGTTTCAACTAACATTAATACTAAAAGATGTTGGTGGAGTAGCCTTGTAAACAGTAACATCTGTGCAATCTCCTGGTGTTACGCTATACTCAAGCTCCGTGGGTGGAAAGCCCTTGTCTTGCCCGGGCCTGAGCTACTAATCTCACTAATTCAGCATGTGTTCAGACAACATTGGTTATTTCCCAGTCTTTAGACCTCCCTACTTGCCTGCTAAGGTTCACGTCTAGGAGTATGAATATTACAATAGTAATTCACAACAACCCATTTCTTCTATTCCTACTTGGTCCCTTCTTTAGCCAACCAAAAGAATTCACTCAATCATCATTTAAGTAAAATTTCATTTACTGCCTTGAAAGTTAAAGTAAAATATGTAATACCTAATGACACTACAAAAATCGGCTTCAGATCCCCCCAAGTTTATTTCATCGTCACTTATTGTTCTCCCATTAGGGGAGCAGGAAAAGGCTGGTATGACCCAAAGACCTCACTGGAGAAGCACTTTAAAGAATACTATTGACAATGAAGAAACAAAGCTATCACTCTTTGCATGTGGTGTGATGGTATACTTAGAGAATCCCAGAGAATCAACTAAAAAACTACTTGAAATAATTAACAACTTTAGCAAAGTTATGGGATATAATATAAACCCACATAAATCATCGGCATTTCTACATGTTACTAACAAAGTCCAATAGCAAAAGATAGAAACAGAAATTCCATTGAAATTAACTGTGGGGGCAGCTAGGTGGCATAGTGGATAGAGCACCAGCCCTGAAATGAGGAGGACCTGACTTCAAATCCAGCCTCAGACCAAACACTTGACACTTATTAGCTGTGTGACCCTGGGCAGTTGCCTAAAAGAATAAACAAACAAAGAAAAAGATAAATAAATAAATAAATAAAATTAGCTGTGGACAATATAAAATATTTGGGAGTCTGTCTGCCAAGACAAACCCAGAAACTCTATGAACACAATTATAAAACACTTTTCACACAAATAAAGTCAGATCTAAATAATTGGAAAAATATCAGTTGCTCATGGGTAGGCTGAGCTAATACAATAAAAATGAAAATTCTACCTAAGTTAATTTACTTATTCAATGCTATACTAATCAAATTACCAAAAATTATTTTATAGAGCTAGAAAAAATTATAGCAAAATTCATCTGGAAGAACAAAAGGTCCAGAGTATCAAGGGAATTAATGAAAAGAAATGCAAGGGAAGGTAGCCTAGTGGTATCAGATCTAAAACTGTATTATAAAGCAGCAATCATCAAAATTGGTACTTGGTACTGGCTAGGAAATAGAGTGGTAGATCAGTGGAACAGGTTAGGTATGCAAGACAACAGTCAATGCCTATACTAATCTACTATTTGATAAATCCAAAGACTCCAGCTTCTGGGATAAGAACTCACTATTTGACAAAAACTGCTTGGAAAACTGGAAAATAGTGTGACAGAAACCAGGCATACACCAACATCTTACACCGTATACCAAGATAAAGTCAAAATGGGTACACAATTTATATATAAAGGCTGATACTGTAAGCAAATTAGAACAAGGAATAGTCTACCTGTCAGATCTATGGAGAACAGAAGAATTTATGACCAAACAAGAGATAGAGAACATGATGAAATGCAAAATGGATAATTTTGATTACATTAAATTAAAACATTTTTGCACAACAAAGCCACTACAACCAATATTAGAAGGGAAGCAGAAAGCTGGGAAATAATTTTTATAGCCACTGTCTCTGATAAAGGCCTCATTTCTAAAATATATAGAAAACTGGATCAAATTTATAAGAATACAAGTCATTCCACAACTGATAAATGGTCTAAGGTTATGAACAGGCAGTCTTCAGATGAAGAAATTAAAGCTACCTGCATCATATGAAAAAATGCTCCAAATCACTATTGATTAGAGAAATACAAATCAAAACAACCCTGAGGTACCACATCACACCTATCAGATTGGCTAACATGACAAAATAGGACAATGATAAATGTTGGATAAGATGTGGGAAAATTGAAACACTAATTCATTGTTCATGAAGTTGTGAACTGATCCAACCATTCTGGAGAGCAATTTGAAACTGTGCCCAAAGGGCTATAAAACTGTGCATACCCTTTGATGCAGAAATACCACTCCTAGGTCTGTATCCCAAAGAGATCATAAAAATGGGAAAAGGACTCACATGTACCAAAATATTTATAGTAGTTCTTTTTGTGTTGGACAAGAATTGGAAATTGAGGGGATGCCCATCAACTGGGGGCTGCCTGAAGAAGTTGTGATATATGATTGTAATGGAATACTATTGTCCCATAAGAAATGATGAACAGGCTGACTTTAGAAAAGCCTGGAAAGACTTACATGAACTGATGCTAAGTGAAATGAGCAGAACCAGGAGAATAGTGTACAACAGTGTACAGTAATATTTTGTGATGACCAACTTTAATAGACTTAGTTCTTCTCAGCATTGCAAGGATCTAAGACAATTCCAGAAGACTCATGATGGAAAATGCTATCCACATCCAGAGAAAGAACTATGGAGCCTGAATGCAGATCTAAGTATACTATTTTTTCCTCTCTCTTTTTTTGTTTCTTTTTGTCTCATGGTTTTCCCCTTTCATTCTAATTCTTCTTTATAACATGACTAATATGGAAATAGGTTTAATATGATCATACATGTATAGCCTATATCAGATTGCATGCCTTCTTGGGGAGGAGGGAGGAGAGTGAGGGATAGAAAATTCAGAAATCAAAATCTTAAAGAAGTGAATGTTGAAAACTAAAAATAAATTATATATATATATATATATATATATATATATATACACATATATATATATATATTTATACACACACATATGTGAAAGATTATCCCATAAAAATGATTATGAATTGTATCTGAGAGAAAGTTGTATGTGTAATATATATGTTGTATGTAATAATGGGGATTATTTTTGTCTATGAGCTGGATAAGATGGTCACTGAGGTGCCTTCCACTTTTCAAATTCTATTATTCTATGGTATTCTGTGTCATCCACAAGCTAGATCAAGTAGCTTTGTTATCACCTCACTGTGTTTATGATTCAAACACATTTTACCAGTAGCAGATAGGAGACACTATTGCATTAAGGTTTTTTAGGCTTTTTTGTCTAAACATTAGACCGTCTTAATGTAAACCAGCTTTGCTGGTTTACAACCCATGTCAAACAAATAAACAAAAAAGAATACTATTGAATTGTAAGAAATTATGAAAGAACAGTTTCAGAGAAATCTGGGAAGACTTGTGTGAACTGACAGAGTGAAGAGAGCAGAATAGCCAGATTAATAATTTATATTATAATGCATTCTAAAATTTTTGAAAGATTTAGGAACACTTATCAAGGCAATGAACACCCATGATTCCAGAGGACTGACAATGAGAATGCTGATCTTCCTGATAAAGATGTGATGGACAAAATATGCAGAATGTAATATTCATTTTTGGACATGTCTAGTGTATGAATTTGTTTTGCTTGACTGTGTATTTTTTGTTACAAGGGTGTATTCTGTTGTTTATCTGATTCTCTCTACCAAAAATTGGTTCCTGGGATGGAAATGATGGCAACTTTAAGGAGAAGTGACTTCTTCCTTCAAAATAGTTTGTGGCAGAAGAGAAAAAAGCTAGGCATTATTTGAAATAAACCCAAGGTTTGTGGATAACAAATTTCAAAGGGTCCAAAGGCAATATAGGTAACACACCGTGAACTAAAATTCTATATTGAAATTCCACCCAAATGAAATGCAAAACATTATTAAGAATAAAATTATGAAAACACAAAAATGGGGGGGGGGAAACAAGAGTTGCCTGAAGAAATTGATGGGGATGCATAGAGAACTCACCAATCAAGTTAGATTTTAAATGGGTATCTACAGAAGATGGAAATAAGGTCAGGTAGTAGGATGAATACAAAAGCATGGCACAGCACTCTAAGAATAGTGTCAGGAATACTAAAACAGAAAGAGCTTATAAGTCAGTGGGGAAAGCTAAGGACAATAAAAAAGTTAAAACTAAGATCTTTTAAGCCATATTTGGGAAACAGAAGGATCAAGCACTGCTTAAGGGATGTGGTATGACAAGAATAATAGAGAGATAGCTGACCTACTCAGATCTTAACTTTGCTTCTGCTTGTTTCTATGTTTGGATAGAAAAAGGCAGAAAAAGAGCTGATACACAAGAAAGAAAGGAAAGAATAAGAAAGCACCGAAGTGCCTTTGATGAATTAAAGTGACCTGGACCAAGTGAATTACATTGTTAGGTACTGAGAGACCTGGCATATGTGATTGCTTTGCAACTGTCAGTGACATTTGAAAGACTGGGAAGAACAGGAAAGGTATTTCAGGAATGGAGAAAGGCAGCAAACCCAATTCCCCCCCCCAAAAAAAATATTAATGTAAGTTGTAGAAAAATAAGTTTTGACTTTTATTCCAGGCAAACTTCTAAATCATTTAAAAAAAAAAAGGGAACCCTAGCCCCTATTTTCCAGCTTCCTTTTATATATTGTTTTCACCCATTAGATCATAAGTTCTTTGAAGGCAGAGATTTTCTTTTGTATCTGTATTTGTATCCCCAGCATTAAGTATAGTGTCTGACACATAGTAGGTACTTAATAAATGTTTATTGATTGACTGATAGACTGATTGACTGAATGCCTAAAAAAGTAAGTGGTGATCTCAGCTTTCACATGGTTTTAGTAGGTTGTGTCAGACTGTCTTTATTTTCTTTATTGACAGAATCATTAAAACTGGTGATTAGAACAATGATGCAGATATAATTTACCTAGATTAAAAAAAATTGATAAAGTGTCTCATTAGAATATTGTAGAAAAAAGTAGAGAGATGTAATACCAAGTTCAATTAGATGGGATCAGAACTAGTTAAATGATCAGATTCCAAGAATAGTTATTAATGGTTTGATATGAATTTGGCAGGAGGTCTCCATTGAAGTGCCCAAGGGATCTTTCTTGGCTTTGTGTCATTTAATGTTTTTATTAATGATTTGGATAAAGGAACAGATGGCATGTTCATCACATTTGCAGATGAATCAAAGCTGAGAGAAATAAGTAACTCATGGAATGACAGTCATGATCCAAAACCATCTTGACGAGAGCAATTGATTCTCCAATTGTGATCTATGGACACTTAGGTCCCTGTAACCCTTTCAGGGGATATGTGGGATCAAAAATATTTTCATAATAAAACTAAGACATTATTTGACTATTAAAATACTCCTCCCTTTTCCAACTACCTATCTATGTGAGGCTATATTTTCTTCATGTTCCTCAACCAAGAAAAATCGCAATAGATTAAATGCAGAAGCAGGTATGAGAATCCAGCTGTCTTTTATTAAGCCAGATATTGAAGAGTTATGTAAAAAACATGTAAAACAATTCCACTTTTCTAATTTTTTATTTTGGAAAAATAGTTCTTTTTCATCAATTTATGTTAATATGTGATGAGTTTATTACTATTTTAAATAATTAATATGATGAAATAAATATATTTAAATATAATAAATGTACATATTTTTAAATGATCAGTTTTAACTCTGAATATGATGAATATTGATAGATATTTTCATTGATAAAAGGTACCCCTAGATGAGGAAACTCCCTCTACCAAGCTTGCTTGGCACCTTCTCTAAAACTTTTAGTCTTAGAGACTTGCCTAGAGCTCTAGTCTTACACTATAGGGTTCTAAAAATTTACTTCACCAGGACAAAGTGAGGGAAGGCATGGTTAGATACAATTGTTCTGAAAGAAATGTTATACTATCCACCTCTAGATAGAGAATTATGGACTCAGATTGCAAATTGAAGCACATTTTTTCTTTATTTTTCTTGCCTTTTTTCTTCCCAGAACAGGGCTAATTAATAAGTATATTTTGCATGACTTCGTATATATAATGTGTATCATATTTCTTGCCTCCCCAGTAGGTAGGGGATGTGTTGAAAGGAGGGAGATAATTTGGAACTGAGAATCAAAATAAGAAAATAAAAAAGAAATAAAAGATATGTGATGTATTCCATGGGCTGTGACCTTAATATGAGTCAGGTGTGACCTGGTAGTCAAAACAGCTGAAGTGATTTAAAGAAATATTAAAAGAGAGGCTTAGCTTCCTGAAATAGGAGAGTCATCATCTCATTAGCCCACTTTAGTGTGGTCAGCTCTGGTTGTCAGTTTAGGAAGGACATTGATAAGCTAGAGCATGTCCTAAGTACGGTAATGAGGATGGTGACAGTTCTTGAGTCTGTTATATGAGTTTGAATGGTTAGTTTGGAAAATAGAATACTCAAGAGTTAGAGGAGGCAGGGCACATTAGTTAGGCAAAAGGATTTCAAAGACTGCCATAGAAGAAGGATTAGATTTTTATTTTTTTTAATCTGGACTCAGAGGGCATAAATAGGAATAGTCAGTCAATAAAAGAACTTATTAAAGTGACATGGAGTTACAAAGAACAATGAGTAGAAATTACAAAGAGGGACCTTAAGGCTAGATGTCAGGAAGAAAACTTTCTAACAAAAGAGGAGTTGATGTGATGCTTTGAGAGGAGTAAGATTCTCCTTTACTCTGAGTCTTCAAAGAAATGGCACAGACTCCTTATCTAGTATGAATACCAGATGGCCACTGTGGCCCCCTCCAAATCTAAAATGATGTGATTCTGGGGCCTCTAATCCTGGACATTCCACAGCTAGAGAAATCACTTCACGGTTTCCCTTTCTCCCCACTACAATATTTTTTTCAGGCACTACTTTGCATATGAATTTTCCCAAGAGTTCCAGTAATAATGTGCTCCCAAGCTAGACAAAATAGGACTGACCTTTTGAAAATATAAATGACTCATATCTTTTTCAGTTACATTGCTCAGTTCCTGGAGTAAACAGGTTAGCAGAGACTTATTCCCTAGAGCAGTATGGTCAAAGTGGCCCATAAGAAAGGCAATCAACATTATTTTTGCTCAGCCTGTCCATCATGACAAGTTGCTTCTTGATTTGACCCTTCAATCATATTTCCAATTTCAAATATTTGATATTTAAAATGAGCAAGCTATATTGACTATTTCTGGTACCAGTGTCTAACTTCAAATACTCTGAAGAGGGAAGAAGAGGTATTTTTTTAAACGGCTAACCTTTCTGCAAACACATAAAGTAAACCCCATAGCTAGTCTAAAGCTTACATTTTTTTGAGCTAAATGTCAAGCCTACAACAAGTCTGCAAGCTGAATTATAGGACTTTGGAAACAGTTATTGTGGAAAAGTTATCTATGTCTATAATTGCATATATGCTGGTAAAGTACATGAACAAATCTTTTGATACAACTGAGAAATATCACATTTAAATGGATTCTCTGTTCAAGAATGTAATAATGAAATTTGATGATGAAATTATATGTTTTATGTAAGATGTTTAACCTTCTTGAGCTGTGGAGACTTTCAAAAATGGGAGACCAGCAAAGATAGTATAATAGGAAGAAGTAGTAAAGCCCAGCTTTCCTTCACAATTACCCCAGTGAAGATCTAAGAGAAACACCACACCAAGTATTTATTGAGAAATATAAAGAGAGATGACCATATGTCCAACCCAGTATCACAAATTTGACTCATAGATGACCAATGCAGGAACTGCTAAACAGGGATGGGCCGAGATCAAAGACTCAGCCTCTGATCTCAGAGCAGGTGTAGGCAAGCAATGCTGATTTTCAACCTGTAGAACCTTCCAGCTAACTGACATGGGCTGCATGGCCCATACCTAAACTGTGGTCTAGAATATGGAAAGCCCAGGAAGGCAGTGATCAGACCATACTCTATATCAGAACACATAGGATCCACTGAAAGTTTGTGGCTTTCTGGCCTGAGCTGACCGCTGAGATCTTTGAAGAATGCAGTACTCAGTACCCAGAGAACCTAGTCGCAAGATACCAAATAAAGTAGCCCAGGACCACACAAGGCCTTGAATGTTCCTCTTGACATGTAAAGATTCTAGCCTTCACACAGTCACGATCCAGGGTGTAAGAGGGGACAATAGTTAGCATAGTGGATGGACCACCAGCCCTGAAGTCAGGAGGACTTAAGTTCAAATCTGGCCTCAGACATGTACTAGCTGTGTGACCCTGGGCAAGTCACTTAGCCCCAACTGTCTCCCCAAACAAAAACAAACAAACAAAAACAAAACAACAAAAAATCTGGGATGTAAAGCTGGAAGAATAGGTAAATAAAAATCATGTCATAATCACTTGGGTAAATAAAAAATAGTACAACTTATCACGAAAGTCATTATAAAATTGCCTTTGACATTAGTGAATGTAACAAAATACGATTCAGCTAGAGTTTGTAGAAGATTCCTAGGCTGATTTCACTGTGATTTCTGTGGCCACAGCCACACTTAAATAGTTCATTTGTCCTCTGAAGACCATGATCCTCAATGATAGTCTTTCTCCTGCACTAACTGTGGAAAGCACACAAACTTTTTTTTTCATAAACACATAGCATTTAAAAGTTGAAAAAAGCTTTAGAGATCATTTAGGGGTAGCAAGGTATATATCTTAGGAAATAACACTGGATTAACAAAAGGGAATCTGAGTTCTAATTCTGTCTCTGTCACTTACTACCTGTGTGGCCATGGGCAAAGGTCTCACTTTCCTCATCCTAAAAGAAAGGGCTTAGATTAGACAGTCTATAAGGTTGCTTCCAGCTTAAGACAGATGATCCTAAGATCTAGATGAACCTCCCATCTAATGCAGGAAATAATAATAAATAAATAAAATGATATATTCCATCTCTGTCCTTGTTAGGTCAACTCTAATTGTTGGAAAGGTTATATTTACATTGGCCCAAAGCCTGTTTCCCTACAGCTTCCGCTTACTGGTCTTAATTCCAAACCTGGAGCTGATTGCATTTTCATGTGACTACCTTTCAAATATTTGAAGACAACTATGACCTCCCTATCCTATATTCAGGCTGAACATTCCCAGTTTATTCATTCATTTCTTATATAATGTGGTTGTCCTTTAGTTCATGAAATCTCTCTTCAAATGAGCACCAAACATCTCTGATGAATCATTTTTCTCATTTGTATAGTGATAGGGTTAGACTAGATAATTTCTAAGGTACCTTCCAGTTCTATTTTTTTTAACCTATAATCTATGTGACATCCAGATGTTTACGAAATCTCCAAATGAAGTCAGGGTAGAACACCTATAAAAGGGACTATGACTTCCCTTGATCTGGACCCTATACTTGCTTTTTTGTACCATGAGATTGCATTAATTCTTTTGGCATCTATGCCAGACTATTGTCTCTTCATGGCCAGACACCTAAAATCTCTAGTACTAAATCAAGGAATAGGTAGATGGGGCAGTGGATAGAGCACCAAGCCTGGAGTCAAGAAGACTCAGCTTCATGAGTTCAAATCTGGCCTCTTATTATCTGGGTGACTCTGGACAAGTCACTTAACTCTTTTGATCTCAGTTTCCCTCATCTGTAAAATGATTTGGAGGAGGAAACAGCAAACCAGTCCAGTATCTTTGCCAAGAAAACCCCAAAAGGGTCATGAAGAGTCAGACATGACTAACGACCACAAATTCAAGGGTCTTGCACATTTTGTTCTTTGGTGAGTGATTTTTCCCCCCTCAATGGAGAACTTTATATTTATCCTAGTTACATGTAATTTTGCTAGTTTTAGGCAATAAGCCCAGTTTTGGCCTTTAGGAATCTGTCATCTAATGTATTAGGTCCTCCTCCGAACTTTGTGTCCTCTGAATTAAAACAAGAAGAATTTGTCAGCTTCTGGTCACTCTAGGCTTTAATTATCTCAACAACACTCTTTTGGGAATGTACAGTATTACTGAGTGTAGGAAAGCATGTTTTAAAAAAACTCAAAGAACAAAATGACAAGAAAGAAAATGAAATTTTGTTGTAGAGTTCTAAAAGGATGAAAATTTCACTATATAATCATGAAGAATTCCAATGAGAGAAAAAAGAGGGAAGCATACAAAGAAACCAATGAAGCTGCATAGGGAACTCACTTTTAGATTCAAGTTTTAAAAACCATGGAAGCAGAGGCATATAAGCCAATGATGAACAAAAATAGTAGAAATCTGTAAGAATTGTATCACCTGCTAATTCTTCCTCTGGAGATCTAGGTTAAATATATTAATTTCTTTTGGTTTCATCACCTTCATTTCCAAATTATTTCATCCAGCACCCCTTCTCCAACCAGCCATTCTTTGTAATAAATAATAAGAAAAAAGAATAAGAAAAACCAGTTCCACAAAATCAAGCAATATATCAACTGATCCCAGTAACATATGCAGTACTCTTTACCCATATATTCTCCCCACCTCTGCAGAGAAGGAAGGTCCATTTTCTCAATTCTTCTCCCAGGCCACCCTTGATCATTATAATCATATAGTGTTTTTCTTTTATTGTTCTTCTGATTTTGTTGTAGTCATTGTGTATATTAGTTTTCTGGTTCTACTTACTTCAGTTTGCATCAATTCATACATATTTTGCCATGTTTCTCTGAAGTCTTCATATTTTTCATTTCTTATTGTACAATAATATCCCATTATATTATTATGTATTGCACTTTGTTTAGCCATTCCCCAATTGATGTGTAACCATCATTTTTACTTTAGCAAATGTTTCCTCCTTGTTTGTCATAATCATGTCCAGAATATTAATTTTCCTCATCATTTCATCAACCTTTCAAAATGTTTGAAAACAAAACCAAAATGCTTTTCATTCCCCTTGCTATGTGACTGTCCTGCTGGAATAATATTCTTTCAATCAGAATCCATGCTTTTTAGTATACTTATTTCACTAAGTTCACTAACGTGAGTTATGTGTCTAATCTAGGAAAGGTTGACATTAATTCAGGATTAAGTCTGAGCCCTGTCCTCTAGCCTTAGTCTTAATTAGCTCAATGGATCATTAGGCCTTTCTACTTACTGCTTATTCCTCTTGTTTTCTTATAATGAATAACACTTCTAACATCTGTCTATGCAATATGTATCCAGCCATATTGGAACTCAAGTAGGACTTTAATTATCTCTGCTATTGTTCCCTGCAATATACCTTTTCTATTTCTATTTCTTCATCTAGCTGAAGTAACCAGGAAGTTATTCATCTGTATCTGGCATTGGCATTGTTGTGGGCATTGAGCCCACTTGTTGCCCTGATCAAGAACTGATGGCATGCTGGTGACAGCTGAGAGTAGCGGGTAATGAGATTTCATTGTTAAGAAAAGGGGGATGAGCAACCATGAAAGCAATTGCCGTAGGAAGCTTTAATGAGTATCTGCAAACTTTTACAAAATAGAGCTGCTGCCTCTTCTTCAATTTAATAGTTTCCTTCTGATTTTTGCAAATGTCAAAGTTAATTTACCCTGATCAAGTCAAAGCATTCATTCCCTTTAGCACAGTGCCTGGCACATAGTAAGTGCTTAATAAATGCTTTTTGATTTTCATTAGAGAATCTCTTTAATGACAGAGAATTAGTTGCTTGATACCCACCAAACTGCTAATCCAGAGTATTGTATTTGGAACACCAATATACAAATGTACTGGGGTGTGAGACACAGCAGCCTGTGGTTTGATATTTTAAAATCCAGTTTTACATGACAGTGAGTCAGGACTGATACACTTGGTAGAACTTTCTCCAGAGATTGAGTTCCATTAGAGCAGTAGGATCTATATTTATTGCTTCCTTCTACATAAGGCAGCCCTTGAAATGAACCATAGCGAACCACATTGATGGCCACAAGTTGAAACTTTATTTGGGACTATTAATGAAAGCAACAGACAGGTTGCCAGTAATTTCTTTAAGTAGTATCCATCTCTGAACAATTAAGAGATGACCTACAAAGAACCAAGAACTAAAAACCCTGGCCATGTAGTGGTCCAACCTTCTTGTATCTGTTAGTTCATACTTTAGAAGCTTTCTACAATATTTTTGTGGCTTCCATGCTGCAAAAAGGTTTTGTTAAGCTCCTACATGCTTCAATTCTCTGCTTCTTAGTATAACAACAAGATAGAATCATTTATCATTGAACAGCTATCCTTGTAAGAAATGTCTAGTCAAGCCAGTCCATAATCCCCAAGAATTATTCTCTATGGCAAGGATATACCTCATAATAATGATAACAACAGTAATATAATGGCTCATATCTACATAGCAATTTCACATTTACAATTCATTTTCGTCACGACAATCATATGAAGGGTGTAATGCAGGTATTATGCCAATTTTACAGATTAGGAAACAAAGAGGTTAAATGATTCACCCAGGGTCACCCAGACAGTAAGTATTGGAGTCAGATTTTTAATTCAGCTTGTTCCTTATTATAAGTCCATTTTTCTTTCTAATTATATCATTTTAGTAAATTTTTAAATATCTAGAGTTTATATAAACTAATGACTCTTAATAAGCAGACCACATGCAAAAGGTAAATCAGCATCTTAAGTATTTCCACCTTCAGCATTCATACTATTGAGGAATAGAAATTAATAAACTGTGTTTACATTCATTAATTCAACGCACGTTATATAGCACCTACTATTGGGGCAACTAGGTGGCACAATGGACAGAGTACCAGGCCTGAAGTCAAGAAGGCTTATCTTCCTGAGTTCAAATCTCATCTCAGATGCTTTCTAGATCTGTGACCCTGGGAAAGTTACTTGACCCTGTTTGCCTCAGTTCTGTAAAATGAGCTGGAGAAGGAAACAGCAAACCACTTCAGTATCTCTGCCAAGAAAACCCTAATGGGGTCATGAAGAGTCAGACACAACTGAAATGACTGAAAAACAGTAACTATGTGCATTAGAGGCAGCTAGGTGGCTCGGTGGTTAGAATACTGGGTCTGGGGTCAGGAAAACCTGAGTTCAAATTTGGTCTCAGATACTTACTAGCTGTGTGACCCTGGCCAAGTCACTTACTGTCTGTTTGCTTTAATTCACTAGAGAAGGAAATGGCAAATCACTCTAATATCTTTGCCAAGAAAACCCCATAGTCCACTGGGTCACAAAGAATCACACATAACTGAATGGCTGAACAACAAATGCATTATTTCATTTGCTCTTCACAATAACCCCATAGAATAGGCCATACAGATATATCATCATTCAACATATAAGGAAATTGAGACTCACAAAAGTAAAATACTTTGCCCATGAACATGAAGCTAGTAAATATTTCAGGTAGAATTTAAATCTCTCTTTGTTAAGAATAGCACTGTGTCACTGATAGCACTGATTATTGTCAAATCCTAGAAATAAAATAATCTCACCATGAATCATCTATCTTGAAGTACCAAGGACAATACTCAGTCTTTAAATCTATACAACTATGAGTCACTACAATTTGCGTTTTGCCATTTACCCAATACTTTGTTCTCTCATGTGACTTGCAGCTCCCATAGTCCCTGCTGACTTCAAAGCCAGCACACTAATCTCTACCCAACCTATTTTAAGAAGGTTTCATGGAGAAGGTGGCATTTAATCTGTATCTTGAAGACTGGGCAATATGCCTAAAGAAAAAAAATGCACAAGGAGAGGCATTCCAACTATAAGGATGAGAAAGCATTGGACATGTTTGGGGAATAATCCAGGTTAGCTAGAGCACAGAGGTATGTAAAAACAATATGTGATATAAGTATGGAAAGGTAGAATTGAATCAGGTGATCAAAAGCCAAGAAATTTGGATTTAGAATGATGAGCAAGAAAGAAGCCAGTGAAGGTTTTTGACTAGCAGAGTGATATGACCAGATCCGGCAGTAATGTATAGGATAAATAGGGGTAATGGGGGAGAATATGGAGGAATATCTGGATATTGCTTAAACTAATAGTCCAGATGAGAGATAATGGGAGCCTGAACTAGATGGGCTACCATGGAAATGTTAAGGAGAGGATGAAGATACTGTAAAAATAAGAACTGCTAAGAAAGTCAGAGGTTATTCATGACCAATGAATGGGTACCTCTTATTCAACAGCTTAGATAAAATGAATACCAGGGTAGTATTATATACATCAAGAAAATCTTTATTTGTATGTGGGAATTTACAATCTGAAGAAGAAAAGCGCAATGGAGACATTTTGGTGAAGATCAAAGGAGTGAAAAGCAGAAATGGAATTCTACTACAGATCACCAGGCCAGGTGGAAGAAGTAGTTAATGAATTCCTGACATAGATTTCAACACTGGCATTCAGATAGGGTAGAGTTGTTATTTGTGGGGCATGAGGGGGAGTGCTTCAACACTCTAAAGATTTAGTAGAAGTCACTTAACTAGCTGATAAATTATTGATTTATCTTATTGATAATTTCAGTATTCAGAAGATAAAGAGATAAGAATTGCTGTTTTGGACCTGATTCCAGACAATGAGGAAGACCTGGCTGGTGAAATGGAAATAACAGGAACCTTGGGAGGCAGTGACTGTAGCATCAAAGAGTTAATGAAAGTTAAGAAAGTGAACACAACATAGAGACATAGGTACTAACATACCCTAGACTTTAGTACATTTTACTGTAAAAAATATAGCAATAGTTAAGTAGTATCCTATGGGATGGAGCTTTAAAATAGAAGTCAGCGCAAGAGGAATGGCTCCCAAGAAGAAAATTCTGATCATATAATTAAAATTATGTGGTACAGAGGAGTGGATAAATAGCCTTGAAACAGAAAGAGATGGATTCAAGTACCAACTCTGACACTGTGTGACCCTGGGCAAATGACATAACCTCTCTCTGCTCTTGGCAACTCTCTGTGACCACAAGTTGCAAAGAAGGTGTTGGTCTGCATTGGTGGAAGAAGTTTCCTCACCTAGAAGTTCCCTGTAACAGGGAAATCAAAAGTCCAGTCCCTATCTCTAAAATTATAAATAATTCCACCAAACAGAGAAAAGGGTAGGTTCCTTTTACATGAGAGTACAAAAAGGTAGATGAGATCAGATCATAAGTGATTTCACATTTTAACAGTACCATATTTAGACATAATACAAAATACAATACAAATACAAAATAATACAAAAATTAGTACTATACTACATGAGAACAGTATCAAGAAGAAAGGCACATGCCTCAAATGAGATGATGCTGTAATAAATACAAAGGATGGGAAACTGTCTTTTCAGAGCTGTGCTGGGGAAAATGGGATGGTGACAACGGACAGAAGACCAAACTATTTAATGTTTATTTTGCTTCTCTTTTCCCTGCTAAAGAGAATGACAGGGAAGAAGAGAATAAAATGTAATAAAAGGAAACTAAAATATGAGATACACTATAAAAGATAATATGGGGACCAGTACTGGCCCAAAATAAATTCAAGTCTCTCAAATCAGGTAGACTGTATTGCAGGATACTGAAAGAACTTACTTATATATGTGATTGTTGGACTTTGGCTAGGAATCATGGAGAATTGCAGTGGCATTGTTAGACCAGACAATCAGACAAATATTGTCTTGTTTATAAAAAAAAAAGGTGGATGCTTTGGTGGTCTGGTGAAGCTTGCTGTCAATTCCTAGTAAAATTCTAGAATAGATTATTAAAGGTTGTATTAATTGCATTCAGTAGATGATCACCATGAGTCAGCAAGGGTTTATTAAGTATAAGTCATCTTAGATTAACCTCTTTATTTTGATAAAGTGCTAGATAAAGGAAGTATACATTTATAATACCTGGATTTCAGCTAGGTATTTGACAGAGTCTCATACCATCCTTGAGAAGAGTTCGAAGACAATTGGTCTAAATCACAGTATGGTTAGGGATGTTCAGAAACGACTAACTAATCACACTAAATGAGTGCTAACAATAGTTTGATTAAAAGCCAGAAAGGAAGTCTCTATTGCAGTACTACATTATTTGGAAGGCATAGGGTATCCCCTAACTAAAGGTCTTAAACAAAAGCTTGATATCCACTTGTCCAGGATACTGTAGAAGAGATTCTATGGATTGGACCAGATGGGTTCTGAGTTGTCTCCTAATTCTGGAAATCTGTGATTCCATGTTACTCTCTAACTCTGTTCTTGGTCCTGTTCTAGTCAACATTTTAATCCCTGATTTGGATGAAGGTATTAAGCTAAAGCAGCTAATCCTGGGGTAGGGGAATGCACCTAAGAGCCAAATATTGTAGATGAAAAAATGATACTTATATACTTTTAAGCTTGGGTACCACCAAAGAATAGTACTGATGAACCCAATATCTTTATATTGGTGTTGCATTGAGTCTAGTGAATGAGAGAGATCAAGTACAAGGGTTAGGCATGGCTTGAGAAAACGATATGGTGCTCGTGTCTGGGAAGATTTGAAGTTCTTAGTTCTGCTCCTATTATATCTTTGTTATGGATGCCTAGCTATGCCCTGGGGAAGCATTTAGAAACAAGCACAGTATGTGTGTGTACCCTGAGTATTGATGTAGGTTGTGTGTTTCATAGTCCAATGCAATCAATAAACATTTATTCTGTGCATGATACTATTTACCGGGAATTGTGTTAGACATGGAGGATATAAAAGTAAAAACAAAATAGTCCTTGCCCTTGAGAAACATTCTTTCAAATGTGTATGAGCACAGGGAACTCTATAAGGATGGCTTGCATCACAAAGGCCACACTTACTATATTTATAAAGGAACAGCTAATGCATTGAAAGATAGAGTTGAAAATAAAAAAGAGGTCTGAATGGTCTGGATGATGGGCTGAAGTGATTAAGGAAAAGTGTAATGCCCTGCAATTAGGTTCAAAAAAGAAAACTATATGAAACAAGTACAGAATAGGGATAATTTGACTGGGCATTTGTTCACTGAGGACACCAGCATTTTTAGAAATCTGAGCTAAATCTGAGTCATTAGTTTAGTATGGTTATTGAAAAGACCAATTCAGTCAGGCAGTATTATTAAAGGCAAATGTCCAGTGCAAAAAAGACAATGCAATTGTACCCTGTCCTTAGTATCTCTAGTTCTTGGCATCATATTTTAGGAAAGACATTGACAAATTTGGGTGTACTCTGAGAAGGACAACTGGGATGCTGAGGATATTTAAAATTATGTCATACAAGGAATGGTCAAAAAGTGGAGATATATATCCTGAAGAAGAATAAATGTAAGTGGGGATGTGATAATTGTCTTTAAATATTTGAAGGGTTGTCTTGCAGGAGAGGCGTCAGGCCTACTCCATTTTGTGCTAGTGAACAGGACTAGAACTAATGGATAGAAATTTTGGGGAGTCCAGTCTTGACTCAATATGAGGAAAAACTTTCTAATCAGATAAGCTTAAAATGAAGTACACTGCTTTGAGTTCCTTGCCACTGAAGCCCTCCAATTAGAGGATGAACAAAGACTTTCTGGTGATAGTGTAAAGTGGATACATAGAGTCAAGGTTGAATTAGACTGCTTTTGGAGATCCTTCAAACTGAATTTTCTCTTTATAGTTAGAGTAAATGAATATGATCAGTGAGGGAGAGAGAGGAGTCAAAGATGATATAGAAATTTTAAGACTTGGGTAACTGAGGAAAAGGTCAATCATCAATAGAAATGGGGAAATTGGGAGGGAGAGTGATCTCTCCTTCTTTGAGTGGGAGCAGCTGAGTCAGGAAGACATCTTCCTGATTTCAAATCTGGCCTCAGACACTTACTAGGTGTGTGACCCTGGGCAAGTCACTTAACCCTACTTTTCTTAGTTTCCTCATCTGTAAAATGAGCTGGAGAAGGAAATGGCAAATGACTCCAGTACTTCTGCCAAGAAAACTCCAAACGGGGTCACAGAGTCTGAAAAGCAACAAGAATAAAACCAATCATGTGCCTTGGAATACCAAAATAGTCTTTCTCTTTTAATCCATCCACCTCTGTTTCTTTAGCTTCATGACAACATTCAAATGTTGCACACTTTTAATCAGTTAGAGAAGTAGTGACCAGCTGATGCAGTGTATCAGTTAAGTGAAGGTCATTTGAGTATGTCCAATTCACTTAATTGCTCTAATCACAGAGCCTGATGTGGAAGCGCACATTTTCTGTTGCTTCACTCTGTTCTGTCTTACATATTGAGGATTTGAGTTGCTATTTTTAATTTGACAAGTTATTTCACAACCTTCCAGAAATTCTGTCTGTATCCTTCCACTTTTTGGAATTTAAATAACAACTATAATTTAAAAGTAAAAGATACTTCTCTTAAGTGGATTCAACTTACTAATCCAACTTATTTCCACACTGACAAACAATTGATTCTCTTGATTTCTTGTCTGAATTATGTCTAGTTTGCTCTGGCACAGCCAAGAAACAAATCATGATTCTGATCTGCATTAAAAACATTCCCTGGCAGATTAAATGATTCTCTGAAAAATCCATTTGCTTCCTAATTGCCTAACTAGAGAGGTCACTTGGCTTCAGGGAATTTAATAGTGAGAATGGACCCAGGGAGGTTAATTTCTACTAAGAGCATTTGTCCTCAAATTCCTGTTATTGCTATCATTAGCCAAAACTTTATTAAAATAAAATATGGAAATAAAAGTGGAAAATATTGCATCCTGTAAATTGGGAGATTAGTGCAAATTTTATACCATTGTTGGCCCCTTATTTGAGATAATCAATTTCTTAATCATTTCCTTTGAACAGAATGCTGAAAACTATAATGGATTGGAAGGTGAGTTTTCCCATTTGTAAGGCAAGCTGTAACAAGGAAACAATATCCTGAGTAGAATGCATTCAATTTTTATCAAGAGGAAAGTATAATAGTAATTCCTCAATTAGTCTCTGTAATAATTAGCAATTAGTTCTGACATCAATAGTCTCTAGTCCAATATTGTTAATAATTAGGTTTGATCGGAGATAGTGGCTTTTTCTGTATCTTTTCCCCTTGATTCTCAACCTCTTCTTGACCCTCTTTCATTCTAGCCCCCCTTCTCATCCATTCCCATGGTTTTGCTTATTACCTATAAGCACATAGCTTCCAATTCTATATTTCTACTGCCTCCGCCTTTACAACGTAGCTTGAGTTATATATTTCTAGCACTTTGCTAGATATTTCCATTTAGATATATATCTTCCTTGCACCTTCATGCTCTCAGTTGTCCAGGCTTATAACCTTTAGTTAACTGTGAGTCTCACTACTCAATATCAATTAATTGCCAAGTCATATTGATTTTAACTCCTTAAAAACTCTGGCATTCATTTTTCCCTTTATGTACTCACTATAATCACCTTAGTTTAGGCTTTTGTCTCTCCTGGATTATTTATTAGAATTCTAACTAACCTTCCTGTCTTTACTCTATCCCCTTTCCAGTTCATTTTCCACCCTGATGCTTGAGTGACCCTTTCCTGACATCTCTATGGTTATGTTACTTCTTTATTCAAAAAATCTTCAGTGGTTTTCCATTGCTCATCAATAAAAAAGTACCAGATCCTTAAACTAGCAACCAAAAACCTTCACAATCTAGCTCTAACCAACCTTTTCAGTCTTATCTAAGATTACTGCTTTTTCTATTACCCCATGTTCTAGCAAAACATAACTACTTTCCATCACCATCTCCATTCTTTTTCAGACTTTTACCATGTCTATTCCTTGAATCAAGACATTTCCTATATTTGGAGTGGAACTCTGTAATCAGCCCCATCTGCTGATGTCATCCCCTTTCTTCAAGGCCCAATTCTGGGGGCATCTCCTTCATGAAGACTTCTTTGACAATTCTCAGATAAATATCATCATTCTTTCTCCTCAAAGAGCTCAGAATGCTTTTCATGGGCATCTTCTTTACACTTATCTTGATCTCGCATTTATCATACTAATTTGTGTTTGCCTTCCCCTTTTTTTTTTTGGCTAGCCAATAGGTTTAAGTGACTTGCCCAGAGTCACACAGCTAGTAAGTGTTATGTGTCTGAGGCCAGATTTGAACTCAGGTCCTCCTGAATCCAGGTCTGGTGCTCCATTCACTATGCTAACTAACTGCCCCATTGCCTTCCCTTCTGTAAGACTGCAAGTTTCCTGAAAGCTAAATCTGTGTCATAGCTATTTTTGAACCATAAAGTTCTGTGCCAGTACCTTGAGCTTAGGAAATGCTAGACTAACTTTGTTTGTTTGTTTCTGGGAGGGACAAGATTAGTAGGTTGGTAGGCCATTAGAATGCTATGTATATAATTTTAAATATATATTTAATTGTTACCTTTTGTTTTTCCATCATGTTTCTCTAGGCATCCCTTCTCTCCCTTCCCAAAAAAGCTACCCTTTAAAACGAAGATTTTTTTTTAAAAAAAGGGAAAAAAACAATTCAGCAAAACTAGCCAACATATTGAAGAAGTCTAATTATTTGTTGTATTCCACACCTATAGTCCCATACTAGAAAAATATCTGACCAAATCATTCACATTAGCTTTATGGATAAATTGGAGAGATATGGGCTATATGATAGCTCAATTAGGTTGGCTAATAATGAACTCAGGTTCAACAGTCAGATACAAAAAGGATGGACAAATTAAAAAAAAAGTTCTTACACAATACCAGGAATAGTGCATGAGCTGGAGACACAGATATAAAATTAAGAAGATCTCTGTCTCCTCAAGGAGCTTATATTCTAATAGAGAGAGAGAATACATAAAGGGGAATGATGTCCAGGGAGTAATATTTTAATTACAGAAATACGGTGGCATCACAGAGTAATTGATTGTCACATCCTTTTCAATGGTGTACTAATATGATTACTCTTCTCAGAGCAGATGTAGGAACCAGGCCCGAATGTGGATACGGAAGAACACACAGTGAGGTTACAAGGCACATGACAGGATATCTGGGGTGAATGGATGTCAAGTATGGTCAGACCTGCTATCTATAGTGGGTTGGGTAAATTTGTACTAGTCAATCTGGACAGCTCAGCTACTGGGCAGGGTTTGAAGGATAAGTAGAAGAGAATAACTCCCTCATGGTCCCAAGAAGTCTGCCACAGAAGATGCTACCCCAGGTGGGAAGAGGGGAACAATGGCACAGTACAAGACAGGATGTACTAATCATCAATGGGTCAAGAGGAAATTGGACAAAAGTCTTTTGTAGAGTGGCCCATGATGTTTATCTTTATCATTATTTGGATCTACACGTAGATGACATGCTGAGCATATTTGCAGATGACACAAAGTTGGGAGGGACAACTAAACTAATATGTTATATGTCAGCCCCAGGATCTAAAAATATCTCTGTAGGCTGGAATATTGGATTGAATGTAGTAAGGGATAAATGCAATGTTATATACTTGGGTTCAAAATTATGAACCTTACAAATACAAGGCAAAAGAGGTGTGGCTAAAGAGCAGTATATGTGAAAACTATTTGGGGGCTTCAGTATTCTGAAAAGTCAGCGTAGGTCAAAGTGTGACATATCAGCCAAAAACTTTAATGCCATCTTAGCCTACATTGAGAGAGAAATCATTGAGAACAAGTGAGGTGATAGTCTGAAAATCTTCCATGATCAGAATGCATGAATGGATGAATGAAAAAGTATTAAGCATTTAATATTTGCCAAACACTGTGCTAAGTGCTGGGGATTCAAGTCCAAAAAAAAAAAAAGCAAAATAGTTCCTTTCCTCAAGGAACTTACATTTTAATGGGGAAGAGGGGGAATTCACAGACACAGAAAGATAGATGGATAGATAGATAAATAGATAGATAGATAGATATTGTAGAAATGTAGATACTTAGAGAATTCATTAGGCACATTCTGTGGGGATACAAATACAAGCAAAAAAACAAAAACAAAAACAGTTCCCTACCTTCGGAGAGCTTACTTCCTAATGAGATGATACAACAGAAGCCAGAAGGGTACTTGATAAGGGGACAAGGTGGTTGTCTAGGAGGTGAAGTCTGGAGAGTGAGTTGAGCCAGGAGTGAAGTGAATGTAGAATTTTTTTCTTTTTTTTCAGAAATATTATCTACTTTATGTATACATATACATATACGTATACGTATACATATACATATACATATACATATACATATACATATACATATACATATACATATACATATACATATACATATACATATACATATACATATACATATACATATACATATACATATACATTCGTATCTTTACATACAATGGCTTTAAAAGCAAATGGCTTTTGCCTTGCATTGTGACCCACTCAGCTCTCACCCTGTGTATGACCCGGAGCTTAGTATCTGGTGCACAGGCCGCCTCACCCCGTGGCATGGTCCCCACCTGGTCAGGGAAAACAATCCTTTAAGTCTCTAAATGGGGCTTGAGAACTTGCCCTTATTGCCTATTCCTGGAGACAAGGAGGGCCTGGCAGAAAAATGCTTCCCCAAACTCAGTCCCCAAGAGCTCCCAAGATCCCACTACCCACAGCCTCCTCTTCTATACAAGCCTTCCAATGGTAATGACTCCCAGCAGAGTTCCTCAGAGGAAAGGCGTGGGAGTAAGGCGGAGGGAAGAGAGATCCAGGAGGGCCCTTGGGGGGTGGGGTGGAGCTCAGGACATGGAGGGCTGAGTGGCACTGAGATGAAATGGTCTGAGCTAGAGACCAGGTAGCAGGCAGAGACCAGGTAGCAGTCAGCTTTGCTATAACATGCCTGAAAAAACGCAAATTTGTTCCAACAAGATTGATATGTTAAGGAATATTTTGAGCAAAACAGGAATTCTAGGTTTGCTTCTGTGTGCTTTGCCCCTCCCCCGCCAAGAAAGAGTAAGAATGAAGAAAACTGTACCGCTTCACAACAACTCACAAGCTGCAACCCTTCTGACTCCCACTTCATAAGCAAACTTCGAGTCTTTGTCAAGGTAAAGTGCCACATTTGCTGTATGTCTTCTGCTGCGGCAAGAGCTGTGGGCAGAGGAGGCCAGAGTCCCACCACCCCAACCCTACCCCAAACCCATGGCGGAAATTGCAGTTTTACTTGCGCAGCCTGGGGCCT
The DNA here is from genome assembly GCF_003287225.1 of Phascolarctos cinereus. NCBI lineage: Eukaryota > Metazoa > Chordata > Mammalia > Diprotodontia > Phascolarctidae > Phascolarctos > Phascolarctos cinereus. Next base: position 169,031,417 of record NW_027555514.1, read on the forward strand.
CCCACGCCTGGGGCATGGACTTTGGCAGCTATTATATTGTAGTATTTGTGTATTTCTTAACCATTTAACATATATAAAGTGTGCCACTTTTTAAAAAATTAGGTTCCTATCTTTTTTTCCCACTGACGAAGTGTTTGAAGATGGTGTCTCTAACACCATTTCCCCCATAAGCTCTGTTATTTTTAATTGCCTGATTTTGCATGACACATAGGTGTTTTTGAAGGAACATGTATCATGCATCATAACAGAATTGCCTGTACTCACATTTTAGGAAGGATACTAGTAAGATGAAAAGTGTCTAAAATATGGCAACCAAAGAAACAAAAGGCCTTCAGAATATGCCTTTGAGAACTGTGGAGAAGTTGGGATATTTAGAGTGATAAAGTAGTGGTATGGGGTGGGGAGAACGGCTTAATGACCTTTCAAGAGCATAAAGGGCCAGTATATAATAGATGTTCTTTTTGTCCCCAGAACTCATAACTTGGGGCTGTGGGAAGGAGTAGAACAGAAGGGAAATGCAGATTGGGCTTGAAGTAAAGGAAAAACTTCTAACATTTGGAACTATTCAAAAGTAGAATTGGGTTACTTTGATCTTTCCCCACTCCCCATTCTCCACTCCCTCTTCCTCCTCCTCCATCACCACCTCCAGATAGATCTTCAAGTAGGCTGCATGGCCACTTATTTGTTGGTATCTTATAGAGGCATTCCTAGTCAGGTACAAATTGGACAAGATGATCCTTAATATCCCTTCTGACTCAGATTCTGTAATATATTTGTGGAATTGAGTTGAATCATCAGAGTCTTATTCTATCCTTTAGCTCCACTGAGTCCTCCACCTGAGTAACTCACCTGTGGATTCCTGTAAAAGCTGTAGAAAAAGAGTTGGGCTCTGTGTACTGTGTCATTAATCTGCACCAGAAAAGTTGACTGAATTATCAGAGATTGTAATCAGTACTCTAGAAAAGAGATTTCAATTTAATTTCAATTTAACCTCTTGCCTGTGCTGTTAAAGGTAGAGGAAGGTATCCGGTAAAATGGACAAAATGGTGATCTCATTTGTTATAACTAACACTATCTTTACAGATGCTCTGCCTGGTTTCTAGCAGCTAAAGGAAGACTATTGGATTAATTCCAGTCTCATAATTGATTTATTCTCAGTTTGGTTGGCCTGTAGGGCAGATGTAATAGTAAAAAATACATAGAGAGAGTGTGTACCTTGGCTGACAACTGACTGGTTACCTTTCAGAGAGCAAGACATTTCCAGAATTTGGAGCAAGTCCATCATTCTATAAAATGTGCCTTCCAAAATCTTAGTGTATTTCTGCTATATTCTAAATCTTTATTTTCATCTCTCTTTCTATAAAATAGAACATAACTCTATATAGTTAATTTCTGTTACCATTCAATATATTTCAAAATTAACTCTGCTTACCATCAGTCATGCTTACAGCATCATGGATTTAGAGGTAGAAGAAACTTTAGAGACATCTAATATTCTCATACTAGAGATGAGGAAACTGAGGTCCAGAGAAGTTAAGAGCCTTGCTTGTACAATCTGGCTTCTGCCTCATGACTTGACATGAACTGCTCTCTGAAAGGATACCAAGATCTTTGTATTACAAAATCAAATGACCTTTTCTTAGTTCTCATCCTTCTTGGATTCTCCAGCATTTTGCAATATTGACCACCCTCTCTTTCGGTATAAAATCTCTTCCTTAGGTATCATGTCATTGCTCTAATGTCATTCTCTTCTTCTGTATTGGATGGATTCTTTTCAGTTTCCTTTGCAGACTCCTTATCCATCTTATCCCCTGTGCATGCATGTACCCTAGGTCTCTGTCATTGAGTCCTTTCCTCTTCTCACTCTACACATTTTCTCTCTTGCTTATCTCATTACTAACAATAGCAAAAATGTAATTTAAACAATTTCTGAGGTTTCACTGCATAGCTATCAGATTGGCAAAGATAATGAAAGATGAAGATGGTAAATATTGAAGAGGCTGTGGGAGCCAATGAACTGTGAGTGGAGTTTTCAACTGGTTTAACTATGCTGGAAACAAGTTATACCTATACTGGAAAGGTAATCAAACTTTACCTACTCATTGACCCAATGATATTACTACTTATCATATAACTCCAAGGCTATCAAAAGCAGAGGAAAAAGAATTTTATGACATTTTTTTGTGGGTAGCAAAAAAACTGGAAAGAATGAGTGTCCATTAATTGGAGAATGGCTGAATAAATTGTGGTATGTGCATGTAATGGGATCTTATGACAATGTAACAATAAATATGAAGATTTCAGAGAAACTTATATGACCTTGTGCAGAGCAAAGCAAAAAGAACCAAGATAATTTGCATAATGACCACAGTGCATAAAGAAAGTTGATATTGAAGTGCCAAAGAAATCTGATCAATGAAGTGATCAATCTTAACTTCAAAGGACTAATGGGGAAATACCCTTCCCTCCTATCCGCAGAGATATGGTACAGATTGGGGCACATATCGACTGACATATGACTGATCATTTGT
>NW_027555514.1:169038947-169151447 GCF_003287225.1 Phascolarctos cinereus
GGATGGCTCTTTATCAATAATATAATATGAATTATTATTTAGGTGTAGCCTGGAATAGATGGTCTTTGAGGTCTCTTCTAACTCTGAGGTTCTACGGTTCATATCCCAGTCCATGCAACCAGACTGCCTTCCTTAAGATTACTATTATTTTTATTAACATTCAGATTGATCATGTTTAGGATAATTTGCATATTTAATTTCATTTAAAATCACTAGCTGGGGTTCCTCTCTCTGGGAGTTACTTTGTTTATGTTAGCAACGAGGAAAATGAAGCCAAAGTGATATACTCAACAAACACCAGTCAGTTGAAACCATATGTATGATTTTAATTTTGTACTTATTCTCTTAAATCTGATCTATAATAAATTTTCAACAGTCTAATCAGTTGCTTAGAATTGTTCCCAGTCCAAAACTTTCTGCCTAAGATCGTGCTGTCCTGTTTAGTGAGTGCCTCACACCACTTTTTACTTCAGTTTCTATTCTTGGGCTGCCTTCTTGAAAGCCTCACCAAAAGCCTTGCTGCCATGCAGGCCCTCTCTAGAGTTAATCCCTCCAATTCTGAAACCATGATCAAATCAACTCTTCCATTGTTCCTGGGAGGGGTATGTCAACATACTCTCCATTAGCTTCACTGACCACTCAAGTAAACTTCCCCTCCCTGTCCACCACTCCTCTCTCTGTGCTATCTCTATTACAATGTAAGCTCATTGATGTCAGAGACACAAATACTTTTTCATCAATTCATTCATTCTCCTGAGTATCTCTAATGGCTATTGGTGTCCATTGTCACCCCATGTAGCCCCATCACAGAGATGGTAATAAAAATAAGAAGGAAAGAGGGTAGCTAGGTGGCACAGTGGATAGAGCACCAGGATGACCTGAGTTCAAATCCAGCCTCAGACACATAATGCTCACCAGTTGTGTGACTCTGAGCACGTCACTTAACCCCAATTGCCTCACAAAACAACAACAACAACAACAACAACACACACACACACACACACAAACCAAGAAGGAAATAATAAAATTTTAGCAGGCATTTAGCAATTTGGCATGCTCATGCATTGATTTTGAATCCATAGAATCTCTATCAAATGCAATATCATATATATGTGTATGTGTGTGTGTGTGTGTATACATGTGAATACACACAAGGATCTATAAACACATATGTATATATGTGTTTGTGTATATAAAATTAGTCCTAATTAGTAGCAGAGAAAGCATTTGATAAATTTTGGTTTAAGAATTTCATTTGAGATTAAGTTGAATAATGAAATAAATAATACATTTTTATTATTACATACATATGTGTATATGCATATATACACATATGTGTATATGTGCATACATACAAATATGTATATAAACTTATGTGTCTATACCTGTGCCTTACACGTGTCTATATAAGTGTGTGCATATATGTGTATATATGGAGATACATATATACATGTATATATATGTATGTGTATGCAAATATTTTTATATGTGTACACATGTGGGTATGTGCATATATACGTGTGGATATACACATTTACATATATAATTATAATAAATTTATTCTTTATTTCATCATTCAATATAATTTTAAATGAAATTATTATACCAAAACTTATCAAATGTTTTCTCTGCCACTAATTAGGAAAGGTATAGTTTGAAAGAAAAACTATTTTATATCAAGAATTATCATTCAAAAATAATTCAATGACTGGAGTGTTTTAAAGATATATACAGGTACAGAAATAGTGCAATTGTCCTTAATGGGATACAGTTAAAATAATGACATCTCAAAGGGCATTGCTAAATTCTTTTCATTTTCCTAATGAGTGCCTGCAGCACAAATTCAAAGTGACAGTTATAATCCTTTAACACTGTTAGCAGAGTCAGTACTTTTCAATCATATCCTAGTGACATTTATCCCTTCTACTAGACAGTTGTGACAAAGTAGAGATGTAGAAAAAGACTAATAAGGGAATGGCTAGGGAATGTGAGAGGAGCAAGGAGAAGGTTAGAAATGTACTTAGTTACAAAGGGACAGATCAAAGAGACTCATTAGAAAACAAACATTAGTTTTTCTTGTAAAGAGATTATAAGGGATGAAAAAAAATTTCAGAGTCAAAGACTCTGACGTAGAGAATTTGAACCAGAAATCCTGCAAGTAATAAAGGAGTTTGACAAAGGGAGAAAAAGAAACTTATAGAGGAATGATCTGGAGTTCTGTCTCTTCTCTGTAGATTTGGAGATGGTATATATAAAATGGTGGACACAGAGTAGCTGCTCAAGATATGTTTACTGATTGATCGAGGCACTGGAAGTAACTGTTGCATCTGAAAGAATCTCAAGTAATAAAGGAAGATTGGTGGACACAATTTAGCTGATTTGCAATATAATCCCATCTGGTTAGTTTTCATTCACATATAAGTGCTTACTGTAATCTCTTAGGGAACAACTCAACTCTCATTGGTGAATAGACATTTGTATTTTTTGTTTATTGTCTGCTTTCCAAATATTCTAGACAAATACCCCTGCTATATAGATACATGAGTAGGAGGAATTGAAGCCAGAGATAACAAATTCATTTTGCCACCTCTTAAATAATTTTAAAAACTGAACTAGTTTTAAAGCTGAGGAGACACAGGACAACATATAAAACTGCATTGTCCATGGGGAGCTGACCTTGTAAATCCAAAGTTTCTATGATTCTGTAATCTTGTTGCAAACTATCAGACTTCTTTAGGGAAAAAAAAAGAGCAGATTAAGAAATGTGGAATTTATGAGCTTTGATAAAAGACCTTTAGCAAAGGCAAAGATGGAAACTATTTGATTGGATTATTTCTTGACATCCACCTACATAATCTTTAGTTACAAATCAATAGCAGAGGCCCCCTGCCTTAGTTTTTACATTGACTGAAGAAACTACTTTCTGTTACATCCACATTAAGCAGACTAGGCCAACCCAAAGCATAAATAAGATTAGTTGAAAGATATGATTTGGGAGTGGGCCAACTCCCAACAAAAGCACAACTTCCTTTCTTGACTTTTTACTGGAATTTTATCATGGGAGCTTAATTTTTTTTATTTGTTAAAATGTAAATATAAATTAAAACAATTCTGAGGTTTCACTTCACACCCAGGAAATTGTGGAAGATGACAAAATCTGGGAATACTGGGTATTGTGCAAAGACAGTCACACTATACCCTAAGGAGATCAAAGAGCCAGCTAGATGGACAAGTGGATAGAGCACTGGCACTGGAGTCAAAAGGACCCAAGTTCAAATCTGGCCTCAGATGCTTATTAGTTTTGTGACCCTGAGCAAATCAATGAACCCTGTTTGCCTCAGTTTCCTCATATGTAAAATGAGTTTGAGAAGAAAATGGAAAACCATTCCTGTATCTTTTGTCAAGAAAATCCCAAATGGGGTCACAAAGAGTCTGACAAAATTGAAATGATTCAACAACAAAACCAAATAGGTCAAAGAGAGAAAGGCCCCATACACAGCAAAATATTTATAATAGCATTATTTTGTGGCAGCAAATAACTAGAAACAAATTAGGAACTCATAAACTGATGAATGGTTAAACAAACTGGTTAGTGGTATGTGAATGTAATGGACTTTATTACATTGTAAAAAAAATTATAAGTATGATGAATATTATGAAACATAATATGGAATAAAGAAAAGCGAAGTAAACAGAACCAGAAAAACAATATGCACAATGACAACAGTGTAAATGGAAAGAAGACAATAGTATAAATGGAAAATAAAAATGAAATAGCAATAATAACAACAAAAACTCAAAACAGAATAGTGTGTCATTATGATAAAGCCTGGCCTTGAAGCAGAGATAAGGAAATGAAAGTCCTTCTTTTTTTTAATAATTAATTTATTTTTAGTTTTGAACACTCACTTCCATAAGATTTTGAGTTTAAATTTTTCTCCTCCTCTCCCTCCTCCCCCCCAAGACAGCAGTTTACAATCTGGTATAGGCTTTACTTATACATTGATATTAATCATATTTTCCTGTTAGTTATGATATATGTCATATGGCTACAGATAGCTTTAGTTTCTTCCTCTCAAAACTGCCTGTTCATATCCATTGACCATTTATCAATTGAGGATTGACTTGTAATCATATAGATTTTACTCAATTCTCTATAATAATTTTAGAAACGAGGCCTTTATCAGAGACACTGGCTGTAAAAATTCTTTCCCAGTTTTCTGCTTCCTTCCTATCTTGAATGCATTGGCTTTGTGCGAAAACTTTTAAATTTAATGTAATCAAAATTATCCACTTTGCACTTCATCATGTTCTCTATCTCTTGTTTGGTAATAAATTCTTCTGTCCTCCATAGATCTGACAGGTAGACTATTCCTTGTTCTAATTTGCTTATAGATTCAGCCTTTATATCTAAATTGTGTACCCATTTTGACTTTTTTCTTGGAATATAGTGTAAGATGTTGGTGTATGCCTGGTGTCTGCCATACTATTTTCCAGTTTTCCAAGCAGTTTTTTGTCAAATAGTGATTTCTTAACCCAGAAGGTTCAGTCTTTGGATTTATCAAACAGTAGATTAGTATAGTCATCGACTGTTTTGTCTTGCACATCTAAACTATTCCACTGATCCTCCACTATATTTCTTAGCCAGTACCAAGTAGTTTTGATGATTGTCACTTTATAATACAATTTAGTATCTGGTACAGCTAGGCCACCTTCCCTTGCCTTTCTTTTCATTAGTTCCCTTGATATTCTGGACCTTTTGTTCTTCCAAATGAATCTTATTATTATTTTTTCTAGCTCTATAAAATAAATTTTTGGTAGTTTTATTGGGATGGTGCTGAATAAGTAGATTAATTGAGGTAGAATTGTCATTTTTATTATATTACCTCAGCCTACCCATGAGTAACTGATATTTACCAATTATTTAGATCTCACTTTATTTGTGTGAAAACTGTTTTGTAATTGTGTTCATGTAATTCCTGGGTTTGTTCTGGCAGGTAGACTCCCAAATATTTTATAATGTCTAAAGTACTTTTAAATGGAATTTCTCTTTCTATCTCTTGCTTCTGGGCTTTGTTGGTAATATATAGAAATGCCAATGATTTGTGTGGGTTTGTTTTATATCCTGCAACTTTGCTAAATTTGTTTATTATTTTGAGTAATTTTTTATTTGATTCTCTAGGATTCTCTAAATATGCCATCATATCATCTGCAAAGAGTGATAGCTTTATTTCTTCTTTGCCTATTCTAACTCCTTCAATTTCTTTTTCTTCTCTAATTGCTACAGGTCACATTTCTAGCACAATATTGAATAACAGTGGTGATAATGGACATCCTTGTTTCACACCTGATCTTATTGGAAATGCTTCTAGTTTATCTCCATTGCATATAATGCTTCTGATGGTTTTTGATAGATGCTATCTAACATATTAAGGAAGACTCCATATATTTCTATGCTCTCTAGTATTTTTGTTATGTTTTGTCAAGTGCTTTTTCTGCATCTATTGAGATAATCATATGATTTCTGTTAGTTTTGTTGTTGATTTGGTCAATATGCTGATAGTTTTCCTAATATTGAACCAGCCCTGAATTCCTGGTATAAATCCTACCTGGTCATAATGTATTATTCTGAAGATAAGTTGTTATAATCTCTTCATTAATATTTTATTTAAAATTTTTGCCTCTATATTCATTAGGGAAATTGGTCTATAATTTTCTTTCTCTGTTTTGGCTCTTCCCAGTTTAGGTATGAACACCATTATTTGTATCATAAAAAGGATTTGGTAGGACTCCTTCCTCACCTATTTTCCCAAATAGTTTATATAGTATTGGAATTAGTTGTTCTTTAAATGTTTGATAAAATTCATTTATAAATCCATCTGGCCTTGGAGATTTTTTCTTAGGGAGTTCATTGATGGCTTGTTCAATTTCTTTTTCTGAAATGGGATTGTTTAAGTATTTTATTTCCTTTTCCATTAATTTGGACAATTTATATTTTTGTAAATATTCATCCGTTTCGCTAAGATTATCAAATTTATTGGCAGAATAGCTTCTAATTATTGTTTTGATTTCCTCTTCATTGATGGTGAATTCACCTTTTTTTCATTTTTCATGCTGGTAATTTGGTTTTCTTCTTTTTTTTTTAAATCAAATCAATCAAAGATTTATCTATTTTATTGGGTTTTTTCATAAACCAGCTCTTAGTTTTATTTATTAGTTCAATAGTTTTCTTAATTTCAATTTTACTAATCTCTCCTTTGGTTTTCAGAATTTCTAATTTGGTATTTAATTGGGGATTTTCAATTTTCAAGCTTTTTTAGTTGCATGCCCAATTCATTGATCTCCTCTTTCTCTATTTTATTCATGTAAGCATTGAGAGATATATAACTTCCCCTAAGAACCACTTTTGCTGCATCCCATAAGTTTTGGTATTATTGTCACATTATTGTCATTCTGTTGGATGAAATTATTGATTGTTTTTATGATTTATTGTTTGACACACTCATTCTTTAGGATTAGATTATTTAGTTTACAGTTAATTTTTAGTCTATCTTTACATGGCCCTTTATTACATGTAATTTTATTGCATCATGATCTGAAAAGTGTGTGCATTTAATATTTCTGCCATTCTGCATTTGATTATGAGGTTTTTATGCCCTAGTACATGGTTAATTTTTGTGTAAGTGCCATGTACTGCCAAGAAAAAGGCATATTCCTTTCTGTCCCCATTCAGTTTTCTCCAGAGGTCAGCCATATTTAACTGTTCTACAATTCTATTAACTCCTTTCTTGTTTATTTTATGGTTATATTCATCTAGTTCTAAGAGAGGGAAGTTGAGGTCCCCCACTAGTATAGTTTTGTTATCTATTTCTTCCTACATCTCCCTTAACTTCTTCTTTAAGAATTTGGCTGCTATACCACTTGGTGTATATATGTTTAGTAATGATATTACTTCATTGTCTATGGTGCCTTTTAGCAGGATGTAGTTTCCTTCCTTATCTCTTTTAATTAGATCTATTTTTGCTTTTGCTTTGTCTGAGGTGAGGATTGCTACCCCTGCATTTTTTATTTCAGCTGAAGTATAATATATTCTGCTCCAGCCTTTTACCTTTGCTCTGTGTGTATCCCTCTTCTTCAAATGTGTTTCTTGTAAACAGCACATTGTAGGATTATGGTTCTTAATCCACTCTGCTATCCATTTCTGTTTTATGGGAGAGTTCATCCCATTCACATTCACAGTTATGATTACTATCTATGTCTTTCTCTCCATCCTATTACTTTCCACCACCCCCGTTTATGCTTTTCTTTCTCCTTCCTCCCTTTCCCTCCTCACTAGAGTTTTGCTTTAGACTGCCACCTCCCTCAGTCTGCCCTCTCATCTATTAGCCACCTCACTTTTCTTCCCCTTTACCCTTTCTACTTCTTCCCTCCTATCTATTCATTACCTTCCTTTTCTTTTCCCTTTCCCCTCCTCCTTCCTATAGGCTAAGTTAGAATTCTGTACCTAACTGATTATATTATTCCCTCTTTAAACCAAATCTGATTATAGTAAGGTTCAAACAATGCTCATCTCCCTCCCTTCTTTCCCTCTACTGTATAAGTTTTTTGTGCCTTTTCATGTGCTGTAATTTATCCTCGTCTGCCTCCTCCTTTCCTCTTCTCCCAGTTCAATCCTTTTTCATCACTTAATTAGATTTTTTACTATCACATCAAAGTCAAATTATACCCATACTCTCTGTCTAAGTATGCCCCCCTTTTAAGTGTCATAATAATATTACAGGTCTCAAGAGTTACAAGTGTCATCTTCCCTTGTAGGGATGTAAACAGTTTGCCTTTATTAATAATACGTTGTTGTTGTTGTTTTTCTTTCCATTTACCTTTTTATGTCTCTCTTGAGTCTTGTATTTGAAGGTCAAATTTTCTGTTGAGCTCTGGTCTTTTCATCAGGAAGGTTTGGAAGTCCCCTATTTCATTGAATGTTCATCTCCTCCCCTGAAAGATTATGCTCAGTTTTGCTAGGAAGTTGATCCTTGGTTGTAATCCAAGCTCCTTTGTCTTATGGAATATTATATTCCATACCTTCTGATCTTTTAATGTAGAAGCTGCAAGGTCCTGTATAATCCTGACTGTGGTTCCATGATATTTAAAATGTTTTTTTTCTGACTGTTTGCAGTATTTTCTCTTTGATCTGGTAATTTTGGAATTTGGCTACCATATTCCTTGGCATTTTTAATTGAATATACTCTCAGACTCAGTCAATGTACTGGTTAGCTCTTGTGAACTGCTTTTATTTTCTGTTTTACGTCTTGGTTTTAAAAAAAAATCCTGATTTCCAGATTTCCCCCATTTTTTTTTCTTTTACCAAATGGTGAATTATTATCCCCAAAGCATAAATCTTCACATTTATCAAATGCAGGGTTACATTTGTAGTTTTCTTGGCAGAGATTCTGGAGTGGTTTGCCATTTCCTTCTCCAACTCATTTTATAGATGAGGAAACTGAGGCAAGCAGGGTAAAGTGACTTTCCCAGGGTCACACACAGCTACTAATTATCTAAGGCCAGATTTGAACTCACAAAATTGAGTCTCCTTGACTTCAGGCCTAGCCCTACCTCCATTGCACCACCTACCTACCCCTTATAAAACAGCTTAAAATTTGGTACTACTAGACCTCCTTCCTTTACTTTTCCTCCCCATTAATTCCTTTGATATTCTTTAACTTTTGTTCTTCCAAATGAATTTTGTTATTTTTTTTCTAGATCAATAAAATAAACTCTTGGTAATTTAATTGGGATGGCATTGAATAAGTAGATTAGGCAATATTGCCATTTTTATATTGACAGGTTTCACTCACAAATAATTAATATTTTCTTAATTATTCAAATCTGACTTTATTTGAATAAAAAGTGTTTTATAATTATGTTTATTTAGTTCCTGGGTTTGTCTTGGTAGTTATACTCCCAGGTATTTTATATTGTCTACAATTATTTTAAATGAAATACTTCTTCCTCTTGGAAGGCTTTATTGGTGATATGTAGAAATGCTGATGATTTATATGAGTTTATTTTATATCCTGCTAGTTTGATAAAATTATTAATTGTTTCAATTAAGTTTTTAATTGAATATCTAGGATTTTCCACTTATACCATCATAATAAATTCTACTCCAGCCCTTTATTTTTACTCTATGTGTGTCTCTCATTTTTAAATGTGTTTCTTGTAAACAACATATTGTTGGATTCTAGTTTTTGAACCATTCTGCTATCCATTTCCATTTTATGGGTGAATTCATACCATTCATATTCAAAGTTATAATTACTAGTTGTGTATTTCCCTCTACCCTATTTTCCCTCACTTCTTATTTATCCTTCTCTCTCTTTTTACCTTACCCCTTCTCAAAAGATTAATTTACTTCTGACTACTTCCTACCTAATCTGCATACCCTTTTGAGAGTCCCTCCCTTAGCCTTTCCACTTGCCCTCCTATTTCTTAGTCTGTACACCTTCTCAGAGTCCCTCCCTTATCCTATCTCCTTACACTCCTATTTTTCTATAAGTTAAGAAGACTTTTATATCCTGCTAGATGTATATGTTATTCCCTCTTTAACATAGTTCCAATGAGAACAAGATTCCTGCATTAGCCACTTTCCACTCCCTCCTCCCATCCACTGTAACAATTCTTCCATTCACACCCCTTTCGTATGAGATAATTTGCTCTATTTTACCTTTCCCTACCCAGTTTTTTTTAAGGATCATCTCATAATAATCAACTCAACCTTAAGCCTTCTATCTTTGTATACTCTTTCAAACTACTCTAGTAATGATAAAATTCTTAAGTTACAAATAATGTTTTCCCATATAAAAAAGTGAATAATTTAACCTTATTAAATAACTTATAATTAGACTTTCATGTTTTCTTTCTTATGGTTTTCCTGATTCTTGTAAGTCAAATTTTATCTTCAGTTCTGATCTTTTCCTCAAGAATATCTGAAAGTCCTTTAATTTATTAAATATCCATTTTTCCACTTCCAGGATTATACTGAGCTTTGCTGTGTAGTTTATTTTTTATTACAAATCCAGCTCCTTTGCTCTTCCAAATATATTATTCTATGCCCTTTGGTCTATTAATGTAGAAGCCACTAAATCTTATGTTTTCCTGACTGTAACTCTACAATATTTAAATTATTTCTTTCTAGTTGCTTGTAATATTATCTGCTTGGCCTGGAATATTCAAAACCTAGCTGTAATATTTCTGTGAGTTTTTGTTTAGGCATGTCTTTCAGGCAGTGATCAGTAGATTTTTAAATTTTCTATTTATCCTTTAGTTCTAATACTTCAAGGCAATTTTACTTAATTATTTCTTGAAGTATAGTGTCTAGATAGGTTGTAAAAAAAAGCAAGAAAAATTGTGGAAAGTAAAAAAAATGCTTCATAAATTCTGTCTGTAGAGATAGATAGCATTTTTCATCATGGATCCTTTAAAATTGTCTTGGATCATTATATTGGTGAGAATACCTGTCTTTCACAGTTGATGATTGTTACAATATTGTTCTTACTATGTACAATGTTCTGGTTCTGCTCACTTCACTGTGTATCAGTTCATATGTCTTCCCAAACTTTTCTGAAAACATCCCCCTTGTCATTTCTAACAGCAAATAGTATTCCATTACAATAATATACCATAACTTGTTCACCCATTCCCCAGTTGATGAGAATCCCCTCAATTTCCAGTTCTTTGCAACTACAGAAGAGAGCTGCGAAAATATTTTTAAACACATAGACCCTTTTATTTTTTCTTTGGTCTCTGGGATATAGACAAGTAGTGCTATTGCTGGGTCAAAGGGTCTTCTCAGTTTCATAGTGATTTGGGCATATGAATATCAGTTACTTCTGTGGAATAAAACATTTTATTTCCAGAAGAAGCTCCAGTTTCATATTCCCAACTAGATAGAAAATCTTTGTTTGCACATCACACAGATTCTTCAAAGCAAACATATCCAATAGCAAATCCATCATTCTTCTTTAAAAATAGTTATCCTGGGATGCCCATCAATGGGGGGATGGCTAAACAAGCTGTGGTATATCATTGTAATAGAGTATTATTGTGTTATAAGAAATGACAAGCAGGATGCCTTCAGAAAAACATGGAAAGACTTACATGAACTGATATGTAGTGAAGTGAACAGAACCAGGAAAACATATACAGTAATAGCAATATTGTTCAATGAAGAACTGTGAATGACTTAGCAACATAGTGATCCAAGACAATCCCAAAGGACTAATGATGAAGCATAATGTCTCCAGAGAAAGCTCTGATATTGTTTGAATACAGACTGAAGCATGCTATTTTTTACTTTCTTTCATTTTTTCTTTTGAGTCTTGTACAAAATGACTAATAGGGCAGTGGTTTACATAATCATGTGTGTAAAGCCTACATCTGATTGCTTACAACCTCAGGAAGCGGGAAGAGGAAGGATGGAGGAAGGGATAGAATTTGAAACTCAAAACTTTAAATAAAAATGTTTTAAAAAAATAATTATCTCTCCTCTCTTCTCTATTTTTTGTCTGGTATTTAGTGGAAAAAACATGCTGTTGTGATCTCAAGCAAGTTGTTTTACTGTCTTAATTTCCTCAGCTATAAAACGATAGATTTGGACTACATGGCCTTTAAAGTCACTCCTAGCTTGTGATCTATGTTCTTATGATCCTATCACTATGTACTCTTTTCTCTTCAGATTCCATTTGTCTAATTAGTAACCAGCTCTGTTGAGGGAATCATAAACTCAGAGCTGGAAGGATTTTAGAGATCATTTAGTCCAGCCTCTTCATTTTACAGATAATGAAATGAAGCCCCATATTGATGAAACAACTTGCCCACCCAAAGCTCTTCCCATTCTATTCTACTGTTGATTCCTTCCTTCTTTGAATCTCTTCTTCTTGATCCCAGCACCATTATGCTAATCCAGGCCTTCATTAACCTATGCCTAGAAAATAAAATAACCTTTTTAAAAATAATTCCAAATTGCTTTGAAATTGTTGGATTAATTCAAATAGTAGGACAAATTCTGCTAAAAGTGTATCAGTGTTCCTGCCATACTATAGCCCCTCCTGTATCGACTATTTCCATGTTAGCCATTTTGCTTTGTGAGATAAAATCTGGGTTCTTTTGATGTGAATTTCTCTTATTTAGAACAATATCATTTGATTATTAATAGTTTAAAATTCTTCTCTTGAGAATTGTCTGTTCACATTCTTTGACCACCTACCCTCAGAATAGTATAAAAGCCTTGATGCTAAGATTTGTGACTTCTACTAGACTTGTGTCTCTCACAGCATCTAATAATGTGCTGGACTCACAATATGGACTCGAGCTATTTATTGACTTGCTTTTGAATAATAGTCTTCCAAATCTACTTGGATGATTTCCCTTCTTTTCTCCCTTCACAGATACTTTTGCCTAAAATAGGAAAAATTATGCAGTGAAATTACTCTGGTAGTTGTGAACTCTGGCAGCTGTTAGGTAAGAGTGAAATTTCCCCCCAGTGGCTAAAAATCTCTTTCAATGACTGCTTGGCAATGGTGCTAGAAAACAGTTCCAATGAACTATTTAGAAGCCACATGCTTGAGAGAAGGTGGTTATAACATGAAAATGTAAAATGTGTAAATGTAAGAGAATTTACTTTTTATATCAGCTGAGCCCCTTTTGCAAAGGTTGAGAGAAGTTGCCTGAAAAAGGATTTGAAGCAGTTTAGTGCAGACTAACACCAGCTCATGCTAGAACCTCCATAGGACTTTTAAATTTATTTTTACTCTAAGAAAAATAAAAATGAAAAAGTCATTCTTTTTGCCACATGGGCACCCAGCTTTTAAGTGTTCATTCAGTCTTAGAAACTACAGAGAAACACAAAGACAAAATTTTAAACTTGAAGAGTTGTCACAAATTCCTTTAGTGAATCATTAAAAATACCTGTGAGTACCCAAAAGAACCAAGCATAAAAACTTTGTAAGAACTGAAGAAATGAACCTATCTGAGTCTAAGTTTGTCATCTACAACAAATCCTTGGGTAGAGAGGCAGGGTTAAAAAAGAAAAAAGAAAATGTCTTAGGAAAGGCAGTGTGGCATAAGGAAAACCAGAAGGTGTGGGCTTGAGTTCTGTCCCCATCACAAGTACTACCTCTGTGATCTTGGGCAAGTCACTAAACCATGCTGAGCCTCAGTTTCCTCATCTGTAGAATGGGGACAGTAATAGATGTAGTAGCTATCTCACATGTATGGTTGTTGAAAGGATCAAATTAAAGAATATATGTAAAGCATTTAATTTAAATAAATCTTAAAGCACTATATTATTATCTGTCAAAACTGAGGAGCTGAGAGAAATACAGTGGAGAGAAAAACAAGTAAATATGGTTAAAAATAAATATCCTGGAAGACACTGATTGGTATTCATTCTAGGCTGTGGCATTTGCTGTGAGCATAATTGCTGCTCCTGTAGGCCATATTGTCAGATTTTACACTCCGTGAACTAGAAATGTCACTCTCCAAAAGTAAATTTCTTAGAAAGATGTCTGTGCATCTGTCAGAGATTTAGATTTTCTTTAAGCTCATTTATTCATTCAGCCATCATTTATTAAATACCTCCTGTCTTCAAGTTACTATGCTGAGTGTCTGAAGTCATGGAGATTTTTTTAAAGATACAATCCTGCCCTCAAGTAGCTTACATTCTGTTGGAAGGATAGAAAGGTAAGAGAATAATGAAAATATCCAGAAACAATTACTTAAGAAGAATACGAATGTGGAAGAGAGAGAGAGAGAGAGAGAGAGCAATCTGTAAGAGGGATCAGCGAAAGTGTTATGGAAGAAATGAGCCTTAAAGAAAAAGAAGGATTCCGAAATGTAGAAAGTAGAGAATATGACATACCCGTGGGAGGCAGTCCATGCAAATATACAGAGGCAGATGGCTGCGTGTGGGCAGCTAGGTGGTGAAATAGATAGAGGGCTGGGCTTGGATCAGAAAGACTCAGTTTCATGAGCTCAAAACTGGTCTCAGATACTTGATAGCTGTGTGTGACCCTGGACAAGTCACTTAACCCTATTTTCCTTAGTTTCCTCATCTGTAAAATTAGCTGGAGAAAGAAGTAGCAAACCACTCCAGTATCTTTGCTAAAAAAACCTCAAATGAAGTCACAAAGACTCAGACACAACTGAAAAACACCTGAACAACAACAACTAAAGGCTGCATATCAAGTTGGGGGAAACATGCAGTAGTTCAGTTTAACTGAAAGTCAGAGTGTGTGAAAGACAGCAATATAGAAAATGGGGTTTAGAACATTGGAACGTTTAGAACACTAGCTTTTTCATTCTGCAATGGCATCTCTTAGTGTTTTAAGCTGTATCTAGGCATATTGGGTTGAGGTGCTGCTTTATCGATCTCTGAAGAGAAGACATAATAAAGAAAGAATCTTACACAGATTTGATGCAACTCTTGAATTTTCTTCCTGATGACCCACTAGACTGCTTTATAGGAAACAATTAAAGAATGGCAGAGACCATCATTAGCCAATTAGTAATCAATCAATCAATCAATCAGCAAGTTCATATTAAGAGCTTGTGCCAGGCACTGTGCTAAGGGATGGGGATACAAAGAAAAGCAAAAACAATCCCTGCCCCTAAGGAGTTTACAATCTAATGGAGGATAGCACATGTAAATAAATAGGTACATACAAGATATGCTGAAAGTAGTGGTGCAGTGGATAGAGCACTGACCTTGGAATCTGGAAGACTCATCTTCCTGAGCTCAAATCTGGTCTCAGACACTTAGCTGTATGACCCTGGGAAAGTCGCTTAACCTTGTTTGCCTCAGTTTCCTCATCTGTAAAACAAGCTGGAGAAGGAAATGGCAAACCATTCCAGTTTGCCAAGAAAATCTCCAAATGGGGCGCAAAAAGTCTGACAGGACTGAAAGGACTCATTAACAACAAAATCTTAGAGGAGAAGGCACTTATAACTGGGAGAATCCAGAAAGGCCTCTTGCAGTAGAAGTGATTTGAGCTGAGTCTTGAAAGATTCTAGAGATTCTGAGCAGAAAAGACAAAAAGATGAAAAAAGATCAGGAGATGGAATGTAGTGTGTGAGGAACAAGACTGGGGTGCCAGTAGAGTGTGTGCAGGAAAGGAAAAGGAGGAAGTCTGGAAATATAAGAAGGTATCAGGTTGTGAAAATCTTCAAATGCCAAAGGAAAGGGACAGAAAACCTGGTTATTCTCAAGAACAATAATCAGACTTTTGGTAGTAAACAATGTTCCAGTTATCATGAGAAAATTAAAAAGAAAATTAGGTAAAATGTTTGCTGAAAAAATTGCCAGCTCAGAGAATTTTGAGTCTTCAAGGACCTTCAAAGATTTATTTAGGTTGATGAAGGGAACTAATATTAATATTGTCATTATCATTTATCATGATGATTTTTCCAAACTTCTAAAATGATGTCACCATGGGCACCTATCTTTTCTATATGCTTGGTCCAGCATAGCTGCTCTTCTTGACTTCATTTTCTTAAGTGCCATTTCCGTTTCATCCTATGGCACATTAGGCACTGAAACATTAGTGTCCAAATGTGGTGATTTCACTGTCACAGATAATGGAGACTAGGTTGCTCCAAAAATTCTGGCAGCTTTCTTCCAATTTTCATCTCTTTGTTATTCTCCTCCCAGTTTGGTTTATTGGAGTTTTTGGGAAGATAGAGTTTAATTTGGTTTCACTCCAAACCTGCTGCAGATTCATTCTCCCTGCCATCACTCTTTAATGTTTTATGAGGCAGCACTATTCATGATCTTCCCTTGTCCACCTCAGAAATATTTTTCAGAACCATAGAATTTCAAAGTTTGAAAGGGACCCCAGTGGCTATGTAGTCCTACCAGTACCTGAACAAGAATCTGCTGTGTATCACATTGGCCATCTGGTTATCAAGTCTTTTGCTTGGAGACCTCCAATGAGAATAGATCTACTACCTCCCAAGGTAGCCTATTACCTTTTTATACAGCTTTAATTGTCAGGAGTTTCCCCTCCCCTCTAATATCAAATCCAAATTTGCCTCTTCAGTTTTTGAACATAGCCCCTAGTTGTGCCCTTTGGAATTAAGTAGAATAAATCTAATACCTCTTCCATATGACTGACAAATTCATGAAGACAGCCCTCATGAATCCCCTAAGTCTTTAAGTATTTTATAGGATGTTGTATTTGAAAGGCTATCAAATCCTTTGGACAATATTACCAATGTCATTTCTAAAATGGCTTGCTAAGAACTGAACAAAATTCTATAGATGATGTGGTCTGATTAGAAGGACGTGACACTATAATCACTTCCTAGTCTTGAATGCTATCCCTCATCTGCTGCAATTTCAGATTTAATTATATTTCTAGAAAGTGGATAGAGTGCTAAACTTGTAGTCAGGAAGACCTGAATTCATATCCAGGCTTAGATACTTACTAGTTGTATGACCCTGGGCAAGTCACTTAACCTTAGCCTGCCTCAGTTTTCTCAACTGTAAAGTGGAGATAATAATAGCACTTACTTCCCATGACTGTTGTGAGGATAAAATGAGATGTTGGTAAAGTACTTTGCAAACCTTAAAGTGCTATATAAACGCTAGCTGTTATTACTATGATTTGTTTATTTTCCACTGAAGACAAATTTCTGTCTAATCAAGCTATATCCATATTGAGCTGTTAAAGTTGTTATTTTTTTTAACCCAAGCGTAAGTCTTTATATTAAACCCTGATACATTTTCCTCTTATTAAATGTGGTCCAGTATTCAAGCCTGGAGAAATCTTTCTGCCTGCTGATTCTGTCATCCACTGTGTTAGGGATCCTTCCTAGCTTCATTAGAGAAGAGAAAAATTGTTCTTAGTCTGACATGCACTCTAGATACTGAGGGGTAGTGGGTTTATTATTTGTGAAAGTTTTCAAATAGAGTCTGGATGACCCATTGTTGGGTGTGTCTGTGTAATAGAAGGTATCCATGTCAGATGTGCCTTGAACTCAAAGGCTCTTGACATCTCTTTTGGCTCATAGATTTCATGTTTCTGTGATAGGTTGAGTTATTTGTAATCATCAGCAGCATCATATCTACTCTCCCTGTCTCTAAGAAATAATGTAGTTAAACCATACCTGTGATAGATTTGCATATTGTCTTTTCATAGTACCAAAAGCTGTGGGGACTCTACAGCTTCCCATACTAATGTTTTGTTCCAAATATTCTAGTCAGGAAGGTTTTCCTAATGTCTTCCTAAGTCTTGATGGTGGTTAGGTGGCACAGTGGATAAAGTGCCAGGCCTGGAGTCAGAAAGACTCCTCTTCCTATGTTCAAATCTGGCCTCAGACACTTACTAGGTGTGTAACCCTGGGCAAGTCACTTAATTTTGTTTGCCTCAGTTTCCTCATCTGTAAAATGAACTTGAGAAGGAAATGCTAAACCACTCTAATATCTTTGCTAAGAAAACACCAACTAGCATTATGAAGAGTCAGACACAACTAAAAAATGAATCAACAACAACCTAATCTAGGCTGCAACTTAAAATCACTCCCCTTTTGCCCTGTTGTCCATTCCTTACCAATTTTAAAATCTAATGCCAAGCTCTTGAGACTTCCTCTTCCTGGGTAACTTTACCTTGGCCATGTTTTGAAATTAAATTCCATTTGTTCTGCTCATGTTGGCATAAAAATTGTCTCAACTTAGTTTAATAAGACCATCACTAAAACAATTTCCTTGAGTAGTGTAAGTATAGAGTCAGTAATTAGACTCCTCACTAAATGAGTACTGTAGTTAGATTACATTTAGACAAGTACCCTACACTGCATCCCACTTTAATCACCCCTTAAATGCAATTTTGTTTGTTTAACATGAAACAGCTTAAAATGGCAATGGTACATAGCAGCACAATTATGCTATCTGGAAAATAGGACAGCTGGCATTTACCAAGTGACCTATTGCCTCTAACTGGAGGCGCATATAATATACATCAAGGCTTGGGAATCTTATATTTCCACATCTAAGTAAGGTATGAAGGTCTCTGGAATTTATACTCATATGTCTTTCCATGGTCATGGTAACGTGATTGAGTCACAAGGAAGCCACCTAAAAGTATGAGAGTTTTTGTCTTGACTTAAGGCCCATATCTAAAGAAGAAGACAAAGAAAGAGCAATCAGGTAGTAGAACCAGGAAAGAGGAGAACCAGGAAAACCCAAAGATATGGCATCCAAGAGGAGAGGGTCTACAATAGTGACAGATACTAAAGAGGTCAAGATGAATGAGAGGTGAAAAAGGATCAGCATCCGATTTGGCCATTGAGTGATCCTCAGTAACTTTGAGGTAACCATTGCAATTGAATAATGGGGTCAGAAGCCTTATTTCAAAGTGGTGAGAAGTGAAAAAAGGAAGCAGAGACCTTCTGGGCTTGGTCTGACCTAAGCCAATCCCTGAATAGTTTATGTTCAACATTAAAACAAAATGAGATACTAGTAAGTCATCAAACAGTTTAAAAAAAAAAAAGATTTCCTTTGCCACAGAGGGAAGATGTTCAACAAGAATAAGCACTGATGATATCTTGAAGTGATTTGACGGCAAAACATCACAGAACAACACATTAAGCTCCTTATGGGTCCTTTGTACTCAGTTCACCAGGAAGTGATGTCAATAGTCTGAGCATTAAGTCCCATGAGCCAACCAAATGTCAAAGATAGTTTGTGTACCTTTAAGGAAAAACTAGCCTAACCTGTGTGTGTGTGGAGGTCTCGTCATAGTAGGCAAATAGGGTAGACAGCTTTTCTTTTAGAAGTTTGTCTGAAAAAAGGAAAGATATAGGATTACAGATTGGAGATTGTAGGATCTAGTGATTTTTTAAAAGATGAAGGCAGCAAGTAGGGTAGGTTCATAAGCAACACAGAATAAGCCAGCAAATAGGAAAAGACTGAGATGAAGGGAGGAAATGAGAGAAGGGACAATCTAATAAGAGGATAGGATCAAAGGTACATATAGAGAGCTTTGGCAAGGAAGAAGGTCATTTTTCATCAGAGACTTAAGGAGAATGGTGTGAGGGATGATGTCATGGGGTTTTGAGATGAAGGAGGAAAAAGGGAGCCCCCAGCAAATGGTGTCTATGTTCTCAGTAAAGTATGAGTGAGCTATTGAGCTAAGAAGATGAGAGAAGGAGGAGCTATAGCAAGTGTGAGAAGAACCTCAAGAAGGTTCTTCTTGAAGAAAACCTTCTAGAAAGTTTGTAACAACTCCTGCACAGAATGGATAGAACATCAATTAGAGATAATTGCCTTGATGCAGTGTGGTTCCATTTGAGGTTAGGTAACATGAATTTGTAGTGGATTTAGTCAGTCAGTGTAGCTGTATGATTTCTGTTCATAGGATCAGGGAGGCAGAGGGTGGGGATAATGGAGAGTTGGGGGTTAGTAAAACAGGAGCAGCAATAGGACAAGGCAGGAAAGTAATTAAAGAGCAGAGAGTACTATGAAGTTGGATTGGCTAACTATAAAGTCAAGGTGGTGTATCAGGGAGGTTCTTATATACTCATTGCACAAAGAACCTACAGCAAGGTTTCTGGTCTGTCTGCCTGGGGTTGAAGTTAACTCAAACTGCCCTAGGTATATTCAGCTGTGTTGTGACTCATGATAGAAGAGGTCCAAAGTGGAAGGAGGTGTTTTAGCTATAGAAAAAGGAATTCCAAAGAGCACAAAAGAAGGCACCAGCAAAAATGGAATGAGACACGTGAAGGTTAGGGTTAAAGAGGATAAGGATGAAAGAATGGGAATTGGGACTTAGGTATGAGTGTGTGGAAGGTTGTTTGTTCTTAGGCACCTGGCCATTACATATCCCAGGTTTAGGTAGTTTGCTAGCCGTAGGAAATAGCAGTAGTGGGAGCAGCTCCACTAAAGTCTGCAGATGACTAGAAAATTAGAATATTCACAGTCTCAGGGGCTCTACTTCACATTCTCAGCAGAGCACATTAATAAGCATCATCTGTATTTCAATATGGAGTGTGTTTAACTATCAAATCTATTTGCCCTAGGGTACTGAGCATTTTAAAAAGTAGAAATAATACTGAATTTAGAAAATATCTTTTCCTGCTAGTGTTAACAATCTAGGCTAGATCACGGAAAAGACTGTCCCCTGACACTTTTCTGTATCACTACATGGAAAGTCTACCACACATATTCACATTGGTTCCAATTTTAAGATGGGAGTCATTCCAAAAACACTTGTCCCCAGAAGAAAGTAAGTTTTATCTAGTGAAACAAAAAAAAAAAAACTGAGAACCAGGGAACATCCCAGGATAAAGTTTCCCTAAAACTATTGCCAATTTGATGTATGCTTATGTAATCTATGGCTCCTTCTATTTCTGTCATCTTTAGGCTTACGTAACATATTACAAATTTCTACCTATTTTAGTGTATTCATCAATATATTCAAAGTCCCATGAATTATAACATATAAATATAATATACTTTTGTTCTAGTGGCAGAGTGAAAGGAAGTAAATGATAAGATGGATTGACTATGAAGGAGAAAGAAAGGCAAGAATTTGGGGTGTGCTAAGCATTTCTCAATGACTGCACACCGTTAGGGTTATACTGATGTGCCTTACGTGAGTAAATAGGCATAGGGGTAGTGAGCAGACCTGTGATTTCATGGGTAGACAGAACTCCTAGGTAAGGGAATTCTCTCTACATTGGCAGCTACTGTGCAACTTATAGTGTTAAGTTTAAGTGACTTGCCCAGGGACAAATAGCCTGTGTGGGCAGAAGATAGAATTGAAATGAATTTAATTAAAACTAAGTATTCTGTGGGCCGTTAGGTGGTACAGTGGGTATTGTGCCAGGCCTGAAGTCAGGAAGACCTGAATTCAAATCCGGCCTCAGGCACTTGCAAGCTATGTGACCCTGAGCAAGTCACTTAATCCTGTTTGCCTCAGTTCCTCATCTGTAAATTGAGCTGGAGAAGGAAATGGCAAAGCCCCTCCAGTATCTTTGCCACAAAAAAACCCAAAGAAGGGCACAAAGAATTGTACACAGCTGAATAACAACAGCTACACAATTCCTGGTGCTGAAGCTGTCTCTTTATTCACTAACTATGCCGCCTTTAACTGGAAGCAAATGTACAGCGTTATTGACCCAATATCAACAGAACAGAGTCAATTAAAAAAACTTGCCAAAAAGAAAGTTTTCATGATGTCAGGGTACCTGGAAAATCCCTCCCCACATTTGCCTGTAAAACAACATAGAGGCCACGTGGCAAAAATATGGTTTTATGATAATCAGAGATGTGAAATAACTTGCCCAGTGTTACAAAGCGAGTGTATATAAGAACCAGACAAAGAGGCCCTTCTATGTTCAGTCTATAATTTGTGTTTCAGTTAATGGTAACCATGTTCACAGAACCTAAGTTGATGAAGCCACCTAAATAAATGAAAAACCTAAAAAGATAGGTCTGCATCCTCAATGTCTCATCTAAAGAAAAGGACACTGGTTTAAAGGTCAGAAGGCCTGACTTCTAGTCTCTGCGTAGTCATTAGTTTTGTCCTAGAACCATAGATCTAGAGTAGAAACCAATCTCAGAGGCCATTTGGTGTAAGTCCTATATTTTCCAAATCACAAAACTAAGGCCCAGAGAAACTAAATGACCTGCTTAAGTCGTGGAAGAAGTTAGCAGTAAAGGTTGAATTTGAGAAGCATTTCCAGGAGCCAAGATGGCAGAGTAAGCAGTAAATCACTGTAATTCTTTCATATTCACCTCCAAACAACCATAAAATGGTGGCCCAAAACAAATCCTGGAATAGCAGAACCAACAAAAATATGGGGGGAAGCAGTCATCTAGCCCAAGAAACTTGGAAGATTGGCAAGAGAGGTCTGTCTCACCTGGGTAAAAAGGAATGCATTCCAGGTCAGGAAGTATCCCAGCCAATAGCAAACTCCCACCTCAGCAAACTAGTGGGAGATACTGAGCCCTAGGGTGGTGGAGCAGGCAAACACTAACACCAGGATCTCCTATGTGCCCTAGAATAGCTGGGGAACCAGTAGACCCCAACTCCAAGAAACACATGCTTCAGCACAGCCCAGGGCAAACAGGCATCCTCTGGTGACCAGACATCCATGTGCTTCAGTGTAGCCCTGGGGAAATGCAGAAACACCTCCCTAGCTTCAGCACATGACAGACACCACCACTCCCCACCTCAGAACCAGGTAAGCTGACAGATCCATATGGCTTCAAGTCATGAACCAGCCACCCCACCACCACACCACAGCACCAGATGCGAGGGTCCCCCAGAGGGCTCAGGGCAATATCAACCCAGCTCCAGGGAAACATCAAGGGCCTAAAGCCACTGGCACATGAAGGCTGAGATAGTGCCCCTTCCACCCCAGATGCAGAGCTCATATTTAAAAGAAAGGAAAAAACCATACCCAAAAAAGATGGGTGAAAAACAACAAAAAAAGAATCTGGCAATTATTATGGTAACAGGGAAGAACCAAGCGCAGCACTCTATCTGCTATGCCACCCAATTGCCCTTAGATCCCTTACTTCCTGGTTTTTGTGTGTGATTTGGACAGTGACATTGATTAACTAAAAATGATCAGATTTAATGTGACATTTCACTTGTTATGTATCCATGTAACCCATTTTGTGGAGAAGGTGTGACAGGAGGGAAAGGGGAGATCTGATTAATTTTCAGAGTAGTAAACTCCATTGACCAATGCAGGGGAACTCCTGCAACTTATATAGGCTTAGAGAGTTACCAGAGGCATTGAAAAATTATATAACTTGCTAGGATCACTCAGTCAGTGAGGCAGACCTGGGACCACAGGTATTCTTGGTGTTCCTAAGCCATTGTGGAATGCTGCCTCTGGCAACACATGATACAATCTAAAAATTGCCAGCATCAGAGGCACCGAGATTCAGATCCTTCCTGTGACAGACACTTCCTACCTGCGTGACCTTGGGCAAGTTACTTCATATCTACTGGCCTCAATTTCTTCATCTATAAAATTGGAGGTTGGGCTTTGAAGACCAAGACACTAACTCAGAAGAGGACAACAATATCAAAATATGGGCACACCCCCAAAGAAAAACAGGAAGTTGTCTCAAGCCCACGTAGTGCTCAAAAAGGAGCTTAAAAATCATATGAGAGATGTAGAAGAAAAATGAGAACAGAAATGAGAGTGATACAAGAGAATTATGAGGGGAAAAAAGTCAACAGCTTGGAAAACTGCATAAAAAGTAGAACTGGCCAAATGGAAAAGAAGATACAAAATCCACTGAAGAAAATAACTCCTTAAAGAGTATAACTGGCCAAATGGAAAAGAAGGTACAAAAGCTAATTGAGGAAAACAAAACTTTAAAAGTTAGAATTGGGCAAGTGGAAGCTAATGACTCTATGAGACATCAAGAACAAACAAATTCAAAAGAATGAAAAAATAGAAGAAAATATAAAATACTTCATGGGAAAAACAACTGACCCAGAAAATGGATCCAGGAGAGATAATATCAGAATCATTAGATTACCTGATAGCCATAATCAAGAGGAAGAACTAGACAGCATCTTTCAAGAAATTACCAAGGAAAGCTGCCCTGATGTCCTGGAACCAGAGGGCAAAATAGGTATTGAAAGAATCCACTTCTGGGGTAGAGCCAACATGGTGTGGAGTAAAAGCAGTGACAGAGTAAAGGTAAGGGGCTAGAGCAGAATCTATTATGCTTCAGCTGAAGTAAAAAAAAATCAAGACTAGCAATCACGATCTCAAAGTAAAAGCAAAAATAGGCCTAATTAAAGGAGATAAGGAAGAAAACCACATCTTACTAAAAGGTATAGACAATGAAGCAATATCAATACTAAACATATATACACCAAGTTATATAGTATTCACATTCTTAAAGGAGAAATTAAGTAAGTTACAGGAAGAAATAGAAAGCAAAACTATACTAGTGGGGGACCTCAACTGTCCCCTTTTAGAACTTGACAAATCCAACTGAAAATAAGAAGATAGAAACTAAGGAGGTAAATAGAATATTAGAAAAATTAGGTATGACAGACCTTGGCCTTGATTTAGATATAAAAGGTGGTGCCATAAGCAAATTAGAAGTGCAAGAGATAGTCTATCTGCCAGATCTATGGGAAGAGAAAGAATTCATGACCAACAAGAGATATGGAATGTTACAAAATGTAGAAGAGATAATTTTGATTATATTAAATTAAGAAGCTTTTGTACAAACAAAACCAATGCAAAAAAGATTAGAAGGAAAGCAGAGAGCAGGGAAGCAATCTTTACAGCAAGTGTCTCTAATAAAATATATAGAGAACTGAGTAAAATTTACAAGAATACTAGCTATTCCCCAATTGATAAATGGTCAAATGATATGAATAGGCAGTTTTCAGATGAAGAAAACAAAGCTATCTATAGACATATGAACAAGTGCTCTAAATCACTATTGATTAGAGAAATACAAATTAAAGCAATTCTGAGGTACCACCTCACACTTATCAAATTGGCTAATATGGCAAAAAAGGAAACTGTTGGTGGAGTTGTGAACTGATCCAATCATTCTGGAGAGCAATTTGGAACTATGTCAAAAGAACTATAAAACTGTACATACCCTTTTATCCAGCAATACCACTATTAGGTCTGTATCAACCCACACATGTAAAAATATTTATAGCAGCCCTTTTATATCAGGAAAAAATATTGGAAATTGAGGGAATGCCCATCAATTGGGGAATAGCTGAACAAGCTGTGGTATATGAATGTAATTGAATACTATTATGCAATAAGAAATGATGAATAGGCAGATTTCAGAAAAACCTGGAAAGACTTGTAAAAACTGATGCAAAGTGAAATGAGCAGAACTAGAAAAACATTGTACACAGTATCAGCAACATTGTGTGATGATCACCTATGAATGACTCAGCTCTTCTCAGTAACACAATGATCCAAGACAAGTACAAAGGACTTATGAGGAAAATGCTATCCGCATCCAGATAAAGAACTCAAGATTTTTTTTTCTTTTGATCTTTTTCTTTCACAATTGTGACTAACATAGAAATATTTTTACATGAAAGCACATGTATAAACTATATCAAACTACCTGCCATTTTGAGAAGAGGGGACGGGAAGAAGGGGGAAAATTTTGGAATTCAAAATCTTGTAAAAATGAATGTTAAAAATTTTCTTCACATGTAATTGGGGAAAAAAAGAAAATACTATTTTTTTTAAAGGTGGAATTTGAACCCAGATCATCTGAGTCCAGAGTCAGTGTTCTTCTGACTTTGCCATGCTGAAATGTTCCTGTGAAGAAATGGTGTGCATCTAAGGGTATCTAAAAGAAAAATCTTAGAAACCTAATCACAAGGGCAGTGTTTGAGTATTTAAAAACCTGCCACCTGGAAGCAGGATAGGACTTGCTGGATCTGGCCACAGAGGGCAGAAATAGGAATGCTGAGGACAAGTCTTTTGAGCTCTCAAGGATAGACTAGACCAGGGACATCAAACTTGAAAAAAAACAGAACTACTAATCTGTACATAAGGTTCCCTGTAAGCCACATATTGAATTAATTTTAAAATGTAATATTATCTGTATTTTATTGTATTTTTATTTATTTGGTTTAATATTTCCCAATTACATTTTCAACTGATTCTGGCTGTGCTTGGGAGTGGGCCCACAAGCTACGGGTTTGACACCTTGGCATCAGATGACCCCTTAGTTCCCTCTCCATTCTAATTCTATGTTCTATGATTCTGGTTTCCTCATCTGCAAATTGGAAATAATAATGGCCAATCTGCCTACTTTACCAGGTTGTTGTGAGAACCAAATTTTACAAATAGATATAAAAGGCTTTTAGAAACTGTCAGGAGCTCTACAAATGGGGCTCATTCTTATTATCAGTAGGCCAGGTGCATAATATCATTTGCATAAAAAACCTATTCCTTTCTGGAATAGCTTAAATTCCATATTTCATATATTATGAAACTTTAAGAGGAAAAATTAGCTTCAACATTTAACTGAATCAGTCATTGTATTCATAAAAATAAGGAGTTCCCATAGATATTGCAAAGCTTCTTTTACATTTTAATTTTTATCCTGTTTTCAATTTGTATGCTTTCAGATCCCTCCTCAGTAATAGAATTACTCCATTTACAACTGATTGATTCTAGGAATTTGCTGGTTGTGGCCAAACTGACATATTTGCATTTTTAAGGCCTGGAATGCTCTTTCGCTTTTTAAAATGAGTTTATTTTGAGATATATTGAGGAACTGTATGTCTTCTTGAACTGATGGCAAATTAAATTAATCAAATTCATACCTGCTGTGGGCAATAATGATGATTATATATCAAAGGGAAGCGAAATGCAGGCCGAGTTGTACAGCCTGCATCTGGGCATATTACTGATGCGCTTCCATGGGAACAATATTTGCTCGAGCCCTGCCCTGCTTACAATATTGGGACTGAGAGGAAACAATTCTCTATTAAAATCCTTCCCTTTTCCTCCTCCGCTCTGCCAATTCCTTCCCACTCTCCTTTCAGCTTATTTATGTTCATCATGGCTTACATCACAGTGTACTAGAAAGAGCAATGGACTCGAAGTCAAGAGATGGGGTTTGAGCCTCAGCTCTCCCAAATATTTGGATAAGTCACAAATTATCTGAGCCTTTCTTCAATTCTAAGAGTCTACAGTGCCTCTGATTCTCTTTCATCCATGAGTTTGTAAAATGTGGGTACAGAGAGTAGGCCAGAGACATATGTTAAGGTGTTGTCAGCAAATGTAACTCAAGGTGCTTTTTTGTTGGTAGCCACAAATACCTACATAATCTGCCTGAACATAGATCTAACAAATGTTAGGCTTCTGCCTGTCAGTCTGTGCATCTCTATGCCTCCATCTCCCCTGCTTGAAATGAGCCTAATCCAGAATGTTTACAAAAGATGTAATATGTGACTTTAAAGATGAAACCTCATGTGTCTGACTCACAGTACGTTCTATGAAGACATAAAACCAATTCTGGAATGGACTGATTCAAGGGTCAAGCCACTAGTTGTCAAATAAACACCCAAATAAACACTCATGCTCTTCCTCAGAGCCCAAAATTTCCTTTCTGTATTTCCAGTTAACAATTTGAGTCTCCCCTTGCCTCAGTCTCCATGTTGGCTTTTGACTTTCCCAACAATTCTCTCTCTTGTACAAAACTCTTAAAAGTATCAGAGCCAATCCCAGGAATGATAATGGTTTTCTTGCTGTTATTTACACTATAGATCATATCAGAAAGGACCGAGTCAGTGCTTTCAAATAGAAGCACCGTGGATGGATAACAAAGTACATACTGTAATTAAGCACATGAAAGCAACCTGTTTGGAGGGGTAACCTCAAAGGAGAAATGTAGTTAGAGATGTTGAACAAGCTACTGAATAAAGGAAGACATTTGAAGGCAGAATACCAAAGACCAAAAGGTGCCTGCCAGAGGAATAAGGTCACTTTAGCAGACAGATTTCTGGCTCCCAAGTTCAAAAAGAGGAGTTTGAGAAGGTCATGGAAGCACAGAAGATGTGTTGTCAGAAGCAGGTACTATGGTAAACATTGCTGTATAGTGGAAAGGACTTTGGATTTAGACTTAGAGAATTGTGTTAAAAAATCTCAGCTTATATCATGCTCAGAGAGGGTGGGTTGATCTTTGATGCCACCTGGGTCAAGACTAAAGCAATCCAAGATTGAAGAGTATGATAATCTCTCAGGAAGAATAGTTTTGCTGATAGGAAATGAGACAGTCCTCATTCCCATTGCCCTCCTTCAGACCCATCTAGAAAATCCTCCAGCTTCACTTGACAGTTTAGTCTAATTTATGTTGTTTAGGCTCAAGTTGAATCAAGATCTAAATCTTTACAAACTAAGACAGAGAAGGTTGATAATTATCTGGAGGATATCTGGATCAAAATAGTTGGTTAAACCAGATCATTTAGATCCCATGTTCTTGTCATCGTCCAGTTTTTTCAGTCAAGTCCAACTCTTCATGATTCCATGTAGTGTTTTCTTGGCAAAGGTACTGAAATGGTTTGCCATTTCTTTCTCCAGTTCATTTTACAGGTGAGGAAACAGAGGCAAACAGGATTAAGTCTCTTGCCCAGGATCATATAGCTAGTAAGTATCTGAGACTGGATTTGAACTCAGGACAAAGAGTCTTCCTGTCTCCAAGCCCAGCACTCTTATCTGCTGTGCCACCCAACTACCCTTAGATCCCTTACTTCCTGGTTTTTGTGTGTGATTTGGACAGCGACATTGATTAACTAAAAGTGATCAGATCTAACATGACATTTCCACTTGGTATGTATCCATGTAAGCCATTTTATGGGGAAGGTGTGGCAGGAGGGGAAGGGGAGATCTGATTAATTTTCGGAGTAGTAAACTCCATTGACCAATGCAGGGCAACTCCTGCAACTTATATAGGCTTAGAGAGTTACCAGAGTCACTGAAAAATTATATAACTTGGTAGGATCACTCAGCCAATGAGGCAGATCTGGGACCACAGGTATTCTTGGTGTTCCTAAGCCATTGTGGAATGCTGCCTCTGGCAACACGTGGTACAATCTAAAAATCGCCAGCATCAGAGGCACCAAGATTCAAATCCTCCCTCTGACAGACTCTTCCTACCTGCGTGACCTTGGGCAAGTTACTTCATGTCTACTGGCCTCAGTTTCTTCATCTGTAAAATTGGAGGTTGGGCTTTGAAGTTCTGTCTACTTCTAGAGCCATGGTCCTATGATCGATCTATCTGTCTGTCTGTCTATCTATCTATCTATCTATCTATCTATCTATCTATCACCTACCTACCTAGCTAATTTATGTATCCATCTATCATCTAATTAACTATCTATGTGTATATTCATTCATCTACCATCTACTTACCTATCTAGCTATATAACCTATCCATCTATCTTCTATCATCTATCTATCTATCTATCTATCTATCTATCTATCTAATTTTTCCATCTATTTTCTATCTGCCATCTAAGTACTTATCTAGCTACCTACCTATCTACCAATCTAATCTACCCATATATTTCTCTATCCTTCTGTTATCTTTCTACCATCTGTCTACCTATCTAGGTATCTGTGTATTCATCTATTTACCACCTATCTACCTACCTATTTATTCAGCTATTCAGATATATAGATCAGGGCTTTTTAACCTTTTTTGTATCATGAACCCCTTTGGCATCCTGGTGAAGCCTCTTCTCAGAGTAATGTTTTTATATACATAAAATAAAATGCATAGAATTACAATGAAATGTAGTTAATTATGTATATGTATATATGTATATATGCACATATATGCTTAGTTACTTGTTTGTTACAAGTATTTTTAGTGGGCATACTAAGAGTGATTAAAAAGAAAAAAGGGAAGAATAATGAAAGCATCAATGAAGCATTTTTAAAAATACAAGAGAAAAGGAAGTTCAGAGGGAAATTCAGACAAGCAGGAGAGCAATGGAGCTAATGTGCTGAGTCTATTACATACTTACAAAAAACCCAAGTTGCTTGTAATGGAGATTCACAGTTTCATATACCAATCTCTCTACATTCTTTGTAAACAGAAATGCTGATATTTGTTGGTATTGCTCAAGTTCAGAATAATATTTTTTTAGAAGAGGGAATATCACGTTCTAACTGAGAATTCCAACTAAGCCAAAAAGTAGGGACAGCAGAATTTGTGGCTGAGAGGTAAAGGAGTAGTGACCAGCAAAGTGATGTTCAAGGGAGATTGAGAGACCAGGGTCAAAATGAGTGGGATGAAGTTACCAGTGGCCCTGCAGTTTCAACATTCATGAATTACTCCTCCTCACATACACCCTAGCAACAGATGCTCCCTACATGTGTGTCTCTCTGCTGTTGACTTTATATGTGTCCATTTTCCCCACTAATGCTGGATGTATTTGTGGGAGAATAGAACCCAGGTTTATGGTGGAGATGTTATGTTGCAATTTTTTCTTACTACATTTTTCAGTAAATGCCTTTGCTTTCAGATAATGGTATCTTCCTGCTGACTTTCAAAAGGCAAACACATTTGTTTGAGGCATGTGGACCCATTGCATCTTTTGAATTTGGGGCAAGCATCGTTGGGGAAACCTAACCCTCAGATGCAGGCTGTTTGGGAGGAAGGAACGGCATTTTAAATGAGATGCTACACATATGTTTAAAAGTGAGGTAACATGGTACAGTGAAGAAAGCACAATACCTGGAGTGAAAAGACATGTATGTTCACAGTCCACTTGACAATTATTAGTTGGATGATCGTGACCATGGACAAACCACTTACGTAGTGTCAGTTTCCCCATCTCTAAAATGGCCAATAATAAGCAGTACATAGGATTCTTCAAAGGATTGTTGTGAAGCTCAAATGAGATTGTGTATGTGAAGCACTTTGTATATATGTAAATGTCAGCTAATAATATCCAATGAAATTAGCCTTAGTCTGAGGTCCCAGAACTTTCTAAAACAGAAACTGGATTAGAGGTTTGTTTTCTTGAAGGTTTTTTTTTTTAACCATTTTCTAATTCAAAAGGCACCAGCTATATCTTGGGGCATAAATTGGCCTGTTCTTCTAAGATTGATAACAATACATAAAAGGAACACCAGGGAATGTAGAAATCCTAAGAGATGAAACATTTTTGCTCCCCATTTATGGCAGAAGGAAATTCTGTACTAAAAGAGAAACCGCCAGCTTCTTAGGTTGAAAAAAAGACTCTTTTATGTGTCAGTGATTAAAAACTAATCATATAGCAAATCTTAAGGCAAATTTATCTTTGATCAATATGCTTATCTGACTGAAGATCATAGATGAATAGTGGAAAAATGTAGTCACTCTAGGTGAAACTAAGCTTAACCAGGAGTTGCAAGGAGATTGTAGGATTTAGTGGAAAGAACTCAAGACTCAATGTCAAAAGACTTTGCTATTGGTTATTTAAGTTGCTTAGTCTTAGGCAAACCACTTGACCTCCCTAGGCCCTAGCTTCCTCAATTATAAAATGAAGGAGTAAAACTAGATGATCTTTGAGGTAACCTACAGTCTTAATATTCTGTGCTTCTAAATGATCATACATGCTAATGACACACAGAAGACTTGTGAGGGTCCTGCCATCATGAGGCCAGAGAACACATTTAGGAGATACAGTGCGTGCCAGGCTTTGGCACACGGGAGCGTCCACCTTTGCAGTGATTCTGAATAGCTTGTCCAGAATTTTGACAAAATTTTAAAGTAGGTAACATTTATTTTTCTTTGGTAGATACTGGATCTCCCTCCCTACATTTGTGGGTTGGGTTCCTCTAAGGATGCCTGCCCTGAATTCAAAGTATGCAGTGGGTCCATATGCCTCAAACAAATGTTTGCCTTTTAAGAGTCATCCAGAAGATATTATTATCTCAAAGCAAAGGCATTTACTAAAATTGTAATGTAATGTAAAAATATAATGTCTCCACCATAAACCTGGGCTTTACTATACCATGAATATATCCAGCATTAGTGGGGAAAATGGACGCATATAAAGTTCACTAGTGGAGAGAGGCCATTCATGAGCTGATCTCAATGCTGATCAATCTAGTAGCTTCAATCTGTACCTGTGAGCCCCTCCTTAGGGCAACCTGGTGGGCTTCAATTCCTCAGCATTTACCATATGAGTGTCAGACTTTATTGAGATTGGCTTTAGCCCTCTTGAGGCTCAGAACTCCCAGTTCAAGGAATTTGCCAGCCTCAGCCTCCCCAGCAGCAGGGATTAGAAGCCAGTACCACCACAGTTGGCTGACATTTGTATTTAACATCTTCTAACCCTACCTCTGAGAACCCTTACTTCCTTAGATATTTCCCTTCAAACCACATCTCTTCCTCCAATGACTGGATTTTAGCTATGTAAAAGCTAGTCCTGAAGTTATTAACTCATGCCTGAAAAGTCAGTTATTTACATTTTAAAAGGTATCTCTTAAAAAGAAAAGGTTTGAGGCAGTGCTACTGACCTTTGGGGTAAGAACCTAACTATTCTGCTTCCTTATAAGACTGGTCTTTGTCATGACTCATAGAAATTGGCTGGATTCACTTGGGGACTTCAAGTAAAATAATAAAATGAGGAAGGATCTAATGCCCACCTTCAACTCATCCAACCCAGTGCCTCTATCTACTGTGCCACAAGGCTGCCCATCTTAATAACACTGCATTCTGGGCTATTGCCAGTTCTTAAAGAGGACCAATGACATCATGAGGATGGGTGAAGACTTGTAATGACCTCCTTCAGAAAGTAGGATTTCAGTTGATTTTGGAAGAAAGCCAGGGATACTAATATATAGAGGTAAGCAGGGAAAGCATTCAGGCATAGGGGACAGCCAGTGCAAAGGTTCAAAGCATAGGAGGAACAGCAAATAGGCCAATGTTGCTTGATTGCAGAGTTTTGGGAGAGGAGTCTGGAAGACTGGAAAGGTAGGAAGGTATCCAGGTAGAAAGCGCTTTGAATGCCAAAGAAAGCCCTTTATAGTTGATCTTAAGTGTAACAAAAAGCCACTGGAGTTCATTACATAGGGGGATGCCATGGTCAAATCTGCACTTTAGGAAAAGTCACTTTGGCAGCTAAGTTGGAGGATGGTTTGGATTGGGGAGAGACTTAAGGCAGGTGGAAGAATCAGGAGGCTATTATAGGCATTCAGGAAAGAAGTAATAAATGTGCAGATGGAGAGAAGAGAACATAAAAGAAAGATGTAGCAAAGGTAGAAATGACAAGATGTGCTTATGGGTTGGATGTATCATATAGATCATGAATATTCTTTTAGCTCAACCTTCTCAACTTCTTCTATGTTTCTTTCAATTCTTCATGCCCACCATTCTTCATGGAGTATTAAGATTAACTTTACATGCCACAATTTGTTTGGATATTTCTATATCATTAAACACATATTTGTTTTCAGCCTTTTGCTATTATAAATAATCTTGTGATAGATGACAGATGGATAGATGATAGATAAATTGATAGATAAATGAGTGAAGGATAGATAGAAACAAGCATTTATTAAGTGCCTCCTGTGCCAGACACTGTGCTAAGCACTTTACAGATATTATCTTGCTTGATTCTCACAATAATCTTGTGAAGAAGGTGCAAGTACGATCTTCATTTTCCATTTGAGGAAAATGAGGCAGACAGAAGTTAAGTAGCATCTAGTGTCTGAGGCTACATTTGAACTCATGTTTTCTTGAGTCCAGCATTCTATGTACTTTG
The DNA here is from genome assembly GCF_003287225.1 of Phascolarctos cinereus. Lineage (NCBI taxonomy): Eukaryota > Metazoa > Chordata > Mammalia > Diprotodontia > Phascolarctidae > Phascolarctos > Phascolarctos cinereus. The sequence goes on from NW_027555514.1 coordinate 169,072,238, forward strand.
TCACTTAGCTCACTATATAGATGTGCATGAGTGAGAAAAAAAAAAAGAGGAGAGAGGTGATAGAATGATAGGAAGATAGACAAATGTAGGCAGGTAGATAGATGATCTATAGATAGATTAGATAAATGATAAATAATAGATAGATAGACAGATATATAGAGTATTTATTTAGTGCTTACTATACATAGGCACCATGTTAAATGGTAGGAATACAAATCCATGAAAAAAGAAAGAACATGGATTCCAGTGGGGGATGAAAACATATAAAAGAGAGCTTAAAAGCAGCTTTTTGAAAACCAGTGGGGGAGGATAATATAATAATGATGATAGTAATAATGGCTAATATTTATATAGTACTTACTATGTGCCAGGCACTGTGCTAAGCACTTTACAATGATCTCATTTGATCTTCACAACAACCTTACCAGGTAAGTGTCCCCATTTTATAGATGAAGAAACTGAGACAAACAGAGGTGAAGTGATTCACCTAGGGTTACACAGCTGATAAGTGTCTGAAGACAGATTTAAACCTAGGTCTTCTTGACTCTAGGCCTGGCACTCTATCCATTGCGCCACCTAACTCTACTTAGGAGGAGGTAGAAGGTACCCATTGGGACAGGGTAGAGAGGTGGTATATGGTGTTCTGGGCTGGTTTAGGTTTAAAGAGAGCATGATGGCTGGCAATGGGTACTTCCTCAAATGGAAGTTTGGAGAGGAGCTTACCAATCAGAGAAAGATGATATAGAGGTGGAGGCTCCATGCGATGATCTCCCTATGGTATAAAACCATAAGTGAAAAGATAGGATCATAGACAGCATTGAGAGGAATCAAAGAGGGCATATGGTCTCATCTTTTTGTTCTACAGAGTTGGAAAATGAGGGTCACAGGAGGAGACTAGACTAACATTATTCAGGATATAAGTGGCAGAGCTAGGATTCAAAGTCAGGTACTGAGGCTCCAGACATAACCCTCTCTGCACTCTACCACCTGGTTCAAAAGGGATTAAATAATTTAGTCACTTTCCCTGAGTAATTCCAAATTGCTTTGCCAAAAGTTTGGACCAATCCAATGCTCCCCAGTAATGATTTATTATACTTCCCTTCCCACAACTTTGAACATTGAATTTTTCCAGTTGGCCATATTAATGCCTGTGAGGTGACCTTTCGGTTATTTAAATTTTTATTTCCTTGATTATTAATGATTTTGAACAATATTTCCTATGGTTCTTGAAAATTTACAATTTTCTCTTTTGAAAACTATTCATAGCTTTTGATCACTTCACTATCAGAGATGATCTTATAAATTTGCATCATTTCCCTGTAGATTTTAGTCATGAGACTTTTATCACAGATAGCTAATGCAAACATTACCTCCATTTGTATATTCCTTCTGATTTCAGCTGTATTTATATTGTTTGTTCAAAAGCTTTTAAATTTTACATAATCAAAATTATTTTTATAATCTTCTCTATCCTATGTCTAGTTATAAACTTTCCTCTATCCAAGTTATAAAAGATATAACCTTCCATTCTCTATTAAAAATAAATTTTAGATGGTTTATGTATTTGTAATTTATTATGGTCTCTACTGCAGAGAGTGCAACTCCTGTTGTTCAAATGCCAAATGTACACTTGCCAAAAAGACTGTTTTATGGAGAACTCACACAGGGCAAGTGCTTACGTGGTGGTCAGAAAAAGTGATACAAGGATATTCTCAAGGTCTCTCTTACGAACTTTGGAATTGATTGTGTGACATGGGAGACACTGGCACAGGACTGACCGCTCAGCATGGTATGCCCTCATCAGAGAAGGTGCTATGCTCTATGAGCAAAGCAGAATTGAAGTAGCTCAAAAGAAACAGGAGATGGACAAAGTTAGAGAGTCCCCCACAAATGTTCACATGGACTATCTGTACCTGACCTGTGGTAGAGCATTCTGAGCTCATATTGGTTTGATTAACCACAGTTAGACACACTGTAACTTGAGTCTAGCATAGTGATGTCATTTTAGTCCTCTTCAAGAATGAAGGAGAAAAACCAATGGTTTGTGATATTGCTTTTAATCTATTTTCCACCAAACCACTCACTAGTTCTCCCAGAAATTACTATTAAATAAATGGTCCCTAGAAATAGGGCCTCAAAGAACATTTTGAGATATGTATTTCTTGGATATGACCAGTGTGTGAACTTGTTTTGCTTGATTATGTTTATTTGTTATAAGAGAAATTATTTTTTTTCAATACTTGGGGGAGTGGTTGGGAATGAGAAGAAGATTAGTAATAAGGACATAAAAAAAGAATTAGAGAAAGATAAGAAGGTCATTGTTTAATTTTTTCAATGTATAGAAGACAACAGAAGGAGGTTCAGAAGGAAATACTGACAAACAAGACACTGGGATGTTGAGTGGATTACAGTCAAAAGAATGTATACAAAACTATGCATATCCAATCCATCCTCCGACTAGGATGCCAAAGTGCCTTTGTTCATTATATTCTTTTTAAAAAATGAAATTTGAAGTTTCATGCACAGTCCTCTTTTTCTGCTCTTCTGTGTATGTGGAGATGCTTGTGTTTGAAAATGTTTGTCAAGTACAAAATTAAAAAAAAATAAAGTAAAATAAATGGTCTCTGACCTACTAGCTTGTATATGGTGCTGTATTGCTTAGGTCTTTCTTGTGTAGCCTATTTTTTTTTAGTATGTATGAAGGTATTTTTTAATTTTTTCCAATTAAAAAACATTTGTTTTCTTTACTTCCCACTCCTCTCGCCCACCCTCCCTGAGGTGGGGGGGGAGGGAGAAAAATAAAACTCTTTGTAACAAATAAGCATATTCTAGCAAGACAAATTCCCACATTGGCTATGTCCAAAAATTTATGTCTCATTCTGCATATTGAGTCCACCCTCACTTTGTGAAGAGATTGGTAAAATTCTATATCAGTCCTCCAGAATCATGGTTGATCATTGCACTAATCAGAGGTCCTAAGTCTTCCTAATTGTTTGCTTTCACAATATTGCTGTTATAATATGAATTATTCTCCTTGTTCATCTCAGTTGACTCTGCAAATTTCGTGCAAGTCTTTCTAGATTTCTCTGAAACCACCATCTTACCATGCAATAAGGTGGCGTTACATTTATAAACCATAACGTGTAAATAGAGTCCTCAGTCATTAAGTACCTTGTAATTTCTAATTCTTTGCTATCACAGAAAGAGATGTTATATATATTTTTGTACATAACAATTCTTTTCCCTCATTTCTTTTTCTCTTTGAACTATAGGTCTGGTGGTGATATCACTGGGTTGAAGGCCTAGCCTCATGGTAATTTCTTCAGCTTGATTTGAAAATGTTATCCAACACTGGATACAGGGAGTCAGCACAATCTGGGGAGCATGGTAGTATATAGAAATGGAAAGAACCCTGGTCAAGGAGTCAGAAGCCCTAAGTATGAACCATCTCTCTGATACTAGCTATGGGACCCTGAGCAAGCCACTCAGCTTTCTCAGTTCCTTGTTTTTGTTACCTCTCTTGCAAGGGACATGTTTTGCCAAACAAACTGCTCTTAAATGTGCATTGTTCTTCGACTCTGCCTCTTCCAAGTCCTCCTTGGGGCTGTCCTTTACAGGCTCCGTAATTGTATGTCATATGTAGAACCTCTGCACACAGATTAAAATGATTCTCTCTCTAGGAAAATATGTATTGGCTCCACCAGCCATTCCTAATGGCTATGAGCCCACTGAGTTCTCCCCACCCCCCGTGTCCCCACCCCATTTTGAGTGTCTGCAGAATGAACAGCTCTTGCACCAGCATTGACTTCTCCCTAGTGGTTTCCCAACCTTAACAGGTAGGATTTGTACATTTTCAAACACAGCTGGAGAAGTGTCGTCAGCTGTAAGCACAGTTGGGGTCATCATCTCTACCACACTGCCCTTCCTGACCCTGTCACTACGCAAGGCTTCAGGTGATTGGGCCCTCCTAGGACACACTACATCCACGATCTAGTTTTTGTCAAGGTGTGGACACTGCAATCAAATTCTTACTCAACTAAAGAAGTTAGAAAGTGACCCTACTCCAAACCCCAGAGTCCTGGCTTTCTGGTACACTCTCTGATTTCAAACCCAGTGATTGTTTTTATTTTCTTTCCAGCTGCATTTGTTCTTTGCAGAAAACAGTCCTCTAATATCTCTGATTTCAAACCCAGTGATTGTTTTTATTTTCTTTCTAGCTGCATTTGTTCTTCGCAGAAAACAGTCCTTTAATATTTTTTTTTCTTTTGATGACTCTTGTTTGCACATTATAGTCATTTCTGGAATTGGACCTCCCACCACCTTTAAATAAAGATAAAACAGTTAAACAAAAACATCCAGTTCAGTAATAGAAATCAGATAATATTGGTGATATTCTAGTAATCCCTCACCTTTCTGCTGAAAGGAGGGAAATGTGTTTTGTTATCTTGTATCTAGAATGATGGTTGGGTATTATAATTACTCAGAGCCTCACTTCCTTTCCGTGGTCTTTTCATTTACAGTACTGCAGTCAGAGTATACAGTTTTCTTCTGCTTCTACTCATTTCACTTTGCAACAGGAAAACAATTTTGCTTTCACAGAGTGAATGCTTATGACAGTATTTTTTGCATTGATTAATGTATTTTTGTTTATTTTCTCAAATATTTCCCAAATGCATGTAAAATTTTTTAACATTTATTTTTAAAAAGATTTTTGAGTTTCAAATTCTCTCCCTCCCTATTGCCCCTCCCCCACTTCTTGAGAAGGCAAGCAATATATCAATTATACATGTGAAGGCATGCAAAACATATTTCCATATTAACTGTGTTGTGAAAGAAAATACACATACACGAACAAGAAAAATAAAGTTTAAAAAAACATGTTTCAATCTGCACTAAGAATTTACCAGTTCTCTCTCTGGAGTTAGATAGCATTTTTCCTTCCTCCCTCCCTCCCTCCCTCCCTTCCTTCCTTCCTTCTTTCCTTCCTTCCTTCCTTCCTTCCTTCCTTCCTTCCTTCCTTCCTTCCTTCCTTCCTTCCTTCCTTCCTTCCTTCCTTCCTTCCTTCCTTCCTTCCTCTTCTCTCCTCGCTCTCCTCACTCTCCTTGCTGTCCTCTGCTCTCCCCATTCCTCCTTCCTCTCCTCTCCTCTCTTCTCCCCACTCCTCTTTCCTCTCCTCTCCTTTCTTTTCCTCTGCTCCACTCTCCTCACTCCTCTTTCCTCTGCTCTCCTCTCCTCTTCTCTTTCCTCTCCCTCTATCCACATAGGATGTCATACCCTCACCTGCCTACCTGCCATACCCACATAGGGTATGATACCCCTCACCTGCAGGTCTTCTGACCAAACGAATGTAAATTTTGATCACTGAAACCTCCCAAAATATCTTGGAGTTTATGGGCCAGACTTCTTTCCTTTTTAAAAAAAATATTTTGCATAGTATTTTATTTTTCCTTTGCTGATGACAATATTGCCCAGAATCTCTTCACATTACACTCTGAACTTCAGTGTCTAGGACAATCATTGTTTGACCTCTTGTCTATCCCAGGCTCCCAGTAGTGCCATATATGTGTGGATGTGTGTAGCTATATGTTATTGTTGTTGTTCAGATATTCAGTAATGTCTGACCCTTCATGACACCATGGACCATACTGTGCAAGGAGGGATACTGGGGTGGTTTGCCATTTCCTTCTTCAGCGGATCATACAGAGGTTGTGACTTGCCCAGGGTCACACAGCTAGTAGGTGTCTGAGGCCAGATTTGAACTCAGGTCTCCTATTACTCCAGGCCCAGCACTCTATCCACTGAGCATCTAGCTGCCCTATGTAATTATGTGTGTGAGTGTGTGTGTGTATAAATATATATACCTACACACATGTATACATATACACACATATATTCACATATATATTCACACATATATGTTTGTGTATGTACTGTGCATGTATATACACATATGTGTACATAAATATATGTCTATAGCTACTTTCCATATTCTTCTCCATGCTGTAAGTAAATCAAGTGATATAATTGCGATTATATCTGCAAAACTTTAAAAAACAGGAGGGCTTCTCATCTGCCTGAGATAGTTTAAGCACGATCCTGCAGAGTCAAGGACAATGACCCCTCCAGGTCAGTTTGAGCCCTTTCATTTAGTGACACCATCCATAGCAATGCAACTGCCAATTCTCCAAACCAATTTTACTCAAAGAGTGAACAAGAGGAAAATTCAATTTGAAAAATAAATCATTAGAAGAATCATAATGTATGGAGATAAATTCCCAGACTGGAAATCAGACCTAGAGTCTAGTCTTGGTTTTACCGTTAACTAGTTGCATGACCATGGGCAAACCACTTGAGCCCTTTGGGTCTCAGTTTCTTTTTCAAGTTCCAAAAGTCTGGAATTCTAACTCTAAATTTTGTCATTTCCATTAATCCAGTCCTTCACCCTGCACTTCCTTATTCCCCAAAGTCATTCCCTGATCTTGCATTCCCTCTGATGCTTTTACCTCATTTTTCGAGCCAAAGCTATGGCTCATCCACCTTAATTCTGGAGACAGAAGAATAGAGACAGTTATCCAAGTCCAATCACATTCCATTTGCTTACATTTCAATGACCTTTCTACAGAGTTCTCTTCCCAGGTCTAACAATACTTTTGTTTCCTTGTCTGATGACTATTGCTCCCTTGATTCTGTCTTCACCTACAGTTCCTCTGGATTAGAGGGTGTGTAGCCAGGGTGTAGTAATAAAAGAGGCATTTACCAACTCCATTAATTAGAATTTGGACTATCCATATGTTCAAAAAGTAGAGAGAGTCAGTGCAGCTCATTAACTGGCAGAAGGAGAAGGCTGTTGCTGTGGCTGCAGGAAGAACTCATTTGCCAGGTATGGCTTTCATTGATTCAGACTGAAGACCTTGGTCCAAGTTCCAGAGGTCGTGAAGACATGGCTCAGGAGTTGCTCTTGGCTTCTACCCCTTCCCTGATACATCCTGGAATCTATGGAAATCAAAGAATTGGCAACTCCAGAAAGCTTTAATATTATGAAGGATCACAACTTCAGAAAGAATCTGGGCATCTAGACAAATGATTTAAGAGCCATGTCTACCATGGGCCACAGATAAGATTGTTTAATTTACATGCACTTTTGGAACTGGGTTAATCTGACTTTACTTTTTGTTGCTTTATAAATGTGCTATGCCTTCTTCCTGCCCCACCTCCCTAGTTTGTTATATTTTGTCAGGGAAAAATATTTTTCAGGGACCTATTTTTTTATTCTCTTATCATAACTTCTGATTCAATGCTCTATGTAGATGAGTATTTGACATTCTATGACACTTATTCAAAGGCCTAGTTGGTGCAGACAGATCTAATATGTGAGGTAATCAAGATTAAGGGTTATTATTCCCATTTGGCAGATGAGAAACTGAGACTTAGAGAGATGAAGTAGCTTTCCCAAAGACACACAGCTTGATAGTAGTGGCAGAACTAAGAAGGGAAAACCCTGGCTTCCCCACACACCTCCCATTAGGCTCCAACACTTTGAGATGACACTGTGAATCAATGACTCAGACTCTGCTACACCCTTTGTTGATCCTAATCCAGAACTCATCCCCTGGCAAAAATCTGTTTCTATTCCCCTTTGCATAAATGGAATATGTTGTTTTGGGAACATCTGCAAAAATCACCATTTGGAAGATGCTCTCTGTGCAGAATCCAAATAGAAACTTAGCATTGACTGTGCTCCATCCACAGGGAGGAATTCTGCATAACATTGCAGTCCAGATGGGGCGTTTAGTCCCTAAACTCTGTGTGTATGTGTGTGTGTGTGTGTGTGTGTGTGTGTGTGTGTGTGTGCATGCACGCATATGAAATCCAGATGGGCTGTGAAGAAGAAACAGGACTACTGGGATAGGAAATAATATTTCCTGTGCTATTTGTTTATTGCTTTGATACAGAAATGCCAATTGTATTTGATAGGCAATAAGAGTGGAAGGGCTAACAGGCTGAGAAGGACTGATGATTTTTTTATCTGATTCCTTTTGAAGGATAAGGGTGAGTCTCCTGTATAACTCCCATCTCAGTGCTTCAGTCTCCCAATTTGAAGAGGTAACCAACTCCAAGAAGGCAGCCTTAGGTGCCTGATACCTGATGAGATTTAGCTACTTATGTGAATTTATCATTTATCTGACATGCTTGGCTTCTCACATTATGAATAAAAACAATTTGTTATTTATGTAGAGTGTGTGAAGTTTCCCAGAGCAACCACTAAATTATTTTGTCATCTAGGAAAAAATGCCGTAGGCATTGTCCTTCCCCACATCTTCTGTCTAGGATTTCTTATCAGCTCTTCCTCCTGTTAGATCTTTCCATCTCCCCTTCCTTCATTGTAGTGGTTATGGCTGGCTTAAATACCTACTGGTCCTTGTGGAACCAAAAATTGATCACAACTTGAGAGAAAAGAAACTCTCATCCTTTGATTTGGACAGAGCACAACGAACATTTCCAATACCAGTCTCCAAATTTTAGGATGGCTATTGACAAGTTGGAATCCAAGCAAAAGAGAGCAACCAGGTGAGAAGTCTTGAAGCCATCTTCTGAAGAAGAGTAGATACAAGGGGTATGACCATGGGGCCCAAATATTTAAATTACTGACGTGTTGAAGAAGATCATATGACTTGGGGCTAGGAAAAGCCAGAATCACAGAATTTGAGAGTTAGAGAACCTCTACTCTAACCCATGTGAAAACAAATTCCCATACCCTTCAAGTGCTTAAACAGAATCTGCTTGAAGACCTTCAAGAAACATGAACCTCCCATTTCTGGAGAGAGCTCAATCTACTTTGGGAAAGCTCTGATTTAAAAAAAACAACAACTTTTTTTTACATTAATTCTAAATTTGACTCTTTGCACGTTCCACTCATTATTCGTGGTTCAGATTTCTAGGATAAACAGAATAAGTCAAATCCTTCCTCCACAGGACATCCCTTCAAATACTTGGATATAATTATCATTTTCCCCTTGAGAATTCTCTGCTCCAGGACAAACATGTCCAGTTCCTTCAAGCAACTCTCATCTGACAAGGACTCAAAGTCCTTCACCATCTTGGTTGCCTGCCTATAGACACTCTTCAACTTGTCAATGGCCTCAAACCAAGTCCTGGAACCAAACAGAATATTCCTGATTGAGTACAGCGGGAGCAAAGTATAATGGGATGATCACCTCCCTATTCTAGAAGACATGTCTCTTTAGTGAATCCCCAAATCATATTAGCTTTTTTTACTTAACCACCTTAAAGATTATCTTGTCCTATTTCTAGAAAATAAAGTGGGCTACCTTATATGGTGTAGAGTTCTCCATCATAAGAGCTGTACAGACAGAAGGTCAATATCTACTTCTTGGGCATGTTGGAGAGAAGATTTGTGCTTCATAATAGTATAACGTGTATAGCTGTGTATATAAAGATAAGACTGGCCCATAAATGGCATGGATAAATATTTGAGATGGCTTCTGGAACACTCAAGGAAGAAAAGTTTTGCCTTTATGAAGATAAAGAGGAGAGCCATGGCTGAACGCTTTCCTTCATTCTCTAGGGTCCAAGAGGGATACTGAGCTAAAATTGCTTCCTGATATTGGGCTAGAATTATATCTATCTATCTATCACAGCTCAAATATTGGTAGTCTAGGGGTATAAATGGCTTATAATAAAAGGTACTTTCTGTGGTCATTCTTGAAGGGAGGATAACACTTAGCTTACCCTTTCTAGCTCAGCTCTTTTCTACCAAATACTGGAAACCCAAAAGGCAATCACAAGTAGCTGGTATACCTCTTAGTAAAAGTAAGCAGTAAACAGAAATCAGAAAAAATTATGCAGATTAGAAGAGAGGAGAGAATATACAAGAGCAAATGAGCAAGGGTAGTTACATGGCATAGTGGATAGAGTGAAGAATTTAGGAGGATCTGAGTTCAAATGTGGCTTTAAACACTTACTAGCTGTGTGACCTTCAGCAAGTCATTTAACCCTGATTGCCTCCCCCCCCAAAAAAAAAGTAAATGAGCCCTTAGACTGGGAACTATATATGATCTCAACTCAGCCAAGGCAAAAAGAACCGTGTGAGGTTAGGGAAGGAAGGGAAGTCTACCCTTAGCAGTTTCTAGGATTGCAAGAGTTAAGAATCAAACAACATGTTGGGAGCCTGGCTTCGCCACGTGTCTGCAACTCCAGGCAAAGTCTTGTCTGCTATTCAAAAGTCTGAGTTTGCCTCTGACACCTTTCTCTCAAACTCCCAATAGTGTCTCTCTCAATATCTACAAATCCCAAGTGTCTCCCTGTCACACAGCATAAGACTCTCTTAGATCTCTCAACTGGCCAGAAGTTATGTCTCTCTCCAAATAGGCTAATGGGCTGCCCTTCAGGAAACCTCCTGGTTTGGGCAAGAGTGGTGCTGCACAATGTTCAGATTAGATAACCCCTGGGCTCCCTCTCAATTCTGAGATTCTATGACCTTTCTACATTATCTTGATTAGAACCAGAATATAAAATATACTTGCAACTTTAGGTAGATTTGAGAGTCAGCCTTCAATAGCTCTTAGATTTAATCATGCAAAGCCACTCTCACAGTTTCCAGCCTACCTCCACTGCCATCACCTGGGGGAACACCCTCTGCAGGGATGAGATCTGGCAACTAGCTGGGTAGGTGGTTTAGCCCCATTTTTGCTCAGCCACAGCTACTAAAGTCCCAGGAAAGTCCTCTCTGCCAAAGTCCTTGGCAGTGTCAAATGGCTTAATGTCAGAAACAGATATGGCTTTATCAGTGGAAATTACAGTAAAGAAGATGCATTATTATTTCCCTTTCTACTGAACCCTAGGAACCACTGAGCCTTTCCATCTGCCTCACAGCTGAACCTTCCTATATGTGTTGTCTCCCCATATTAGAATGTGAATTTCTTGGGTGTAGGGACTGTTTTGCTTCTCTATTTTTATCTCCAGTGCTTAGCATAATGCTTTGTACAGAGTAAGTCCTTGATAGATGACTTTTTCCTGTTCTGTTCTTCCTTTATCTTCTTTCTTCTGCCTTAATGGTCATCATCATCATCATCATCGTCATCATCATCATCATCAATCACAACAACATTATGGGGAGCCATTGTTGTATAATGTAAAAACATTCGCATTTGAAGCCAAGAGGTTCTTGTAAGAAGAGTAGGCCAGACTATGTGACCTTTGAGGCCCCTTTCAGTTCTCAATCTACCACGCTATGATCATCATTGTTACCTCATATGTTCAATACAAGGCACAGAAGGTCTCCTGCTATGCAGAAAGATTTTATTGCACCACTTTGCTGTACATTTATAGTCACACAGTTAAACAAAGCACTTGGGAGAGTCAGGGTGAAGATCAGTTAGGTGGCACATCAGATAGAACTCCAGGCCTGGAATCCAGAAGACTCATTTTCTGAGTTCAAATCCAACCTCAGACACTTACTAACTGTGTGACCCTGGGCAAGTCAGTTAACATTGTTTTTTTTAAGTTTCTTCATCTGTCAAATGATCTGGAGAAGGAAATGACACGCCACTCCAGTATCTTTGCCAAGAAAACCCCAAATGGGGTCATGAAGAGTCCGATATGACTGAAAACAACTGAACAATAAAATACGGCATTTTTTGCTACTCCCTGAAAATGTGTCTACTTGGAAGATTATTTGGACTTAGATCCTACTAAGACAGTATGATTAAACTATGGAGGTGTCTCTCTAGCCAATTGATCACCAAAATATTACTAAGCTTTCAGTAAGCACTTTGCTCAGCACCTTATGGAATGCAAAGAGGCATGAGACCTGTAAAGTGTTCTTAAAGAATAGGAGAAGAAACACTGTCCTCGCCTCTATCTCTTAACTTCTTTGACTTCCTCCCAGACAACTCAATTCCCATTTTATGCAGAAAACCTTTCCCAGCCCCTGCCCCCTAGCTGTTCACACCTTTCTCTCTGAGATTGGCTTCCATCTACTCTGTATGTACCTGCTGATTTCCATGTTTTCTCCTTTATTAGAATGTGAGTTTCCTGAAGACAGGGATCACGTTTTTGCCATCCTCTGTAAAAGGGTAAACTTATGTTAGCTGGAAAATTCACACATGTGGAACATCGAATTTCTCAGTGACGCCAAATAATGCAGCATCATTGCATTTTTGCCAATTGTATTACCAGAAAAGCTGAAGCAATGGTACTCTAAGTCCATGCCTGGACTTAGGGGTTACTAAAAGTAGTGAGCAGAGTCATAAATAAAGTGAAGGAAAAGGTCGTAATCAATGGTAGATTGTTCTATCCATAATACATTTTGGTCCATCGACATTTTGCATTATTTTAGAACAAAGCTGAGTTTATTCTAGTTAACAAAGTCTGATTCAGTCTCAGGATAGGAAGAAGGATGTGAACCCTTTACCTTCTTATGTAAGAGGTTAATAGGCTCATTACAGAAGTGGGGTTTATTTGGTCCTTGAACTGGAATAGATAAGGGAAGTAATACTTGTTTACCACTCTTAAAGAGGACAAGTGGAAGTTACCAGGGCTTTTACCTACTCAGAGGTTAAACGGTGATGCAGGAAATAAAAACAGTTTCTATAAGAAGATTAAAAGAAAGAGTGGGGTGGAAATCTACACTAGTGGTGCTTTTCTGGAAATCGTACCCCACATTAAAGATAATTTTTAACCGAAGGAAGCCACCCAAATACCTACGTAGAAATAAATGGAAAAGATTCTGAGAGGACAACAGACATTGTCATATATAAGTTGCTATTATTGTCACTGACCACCAATAGCTGAAGGTAACATAAGAATCTATTATTTTAAATACAATTTTTATGAGTTTGGGCATCCTTTCCATTGATACAGAACATAATTTTTCCATGTCTTAGTCTTCATAGTCTGTGAATGACTGTGGCTGAACAGAAGTTCTCATCTAATAACCAATCTTTTGGCAATGACATTGTTCTTATTATTCTTGTATCACTGAATCTGGAATCGGAGGACCTAGATTAGAATCTTGACTCTGTTACTATTTTTGTGACCTTGGGTCAGTCATGTAAGTTCCCCAGGCCTCAGTTTTCCCATTTATAAAGTGAAAAGTGAGATGTGAGACTACATGGCCTTTAAGTTCCCTTCCAAATCTAAAGCTATGATTCTATATGATTTCAATGACTTTGGAAGAGACAGTGAGGCTGATGACTTTGTGCAGCTCTGCCCCATTCATATCCAATTCGTGTACAAGTCAACACATCACCTTCCTGATGTCATTGGTCCTTTTTGAGAATGAAGGACAAACAACAACAACACAACAAAGATTCCTAATTGTGTGTGTGTGTGTGTGTGTGTTCACACATTTAGAATGTTTCCCAAACATTTGGAAAACATTCTTATTGTGTGAATAGGTTATATGCATTCCTGTTCCTCCTTTAAAATGTACAAACATTATATACTGTCTAAATTTTGTTTTTCTTTAGAGATTTGCTTGAAATCCCTGACTGCTCTGAGATTTATCTGACCTCATGTTGTTGTAATCCTTCTCATTTGTCTCTTTAGAGTTTAAATCCAATGGGGAATTACTTCATCTTCTACAGATAATCAAATTAAAACAGAGTGAAAAGAAATAAAAAGAGATAATTAGTAACTAAAATATAAGACCAAAGGTCTTAAGATTTCTGAGTGGGATCTTCAGTACTCTTAGTTCTTATATATATGCATTATCTGGTATGATGTATATTGTTTCAACCCACAGTGTATGCCACTTAAATATTGGCCAGTTATCACCTCTGGTGTCCTCAGTGAGATTGGAAAGTAGTTGAAGTTTGTTTTTGGCATGCTTCCTGTGTCTTTATCCTGTCTACCAGACAGCTGGTACCCTCAAAGTGCCTTCTGATTGCTTCAGAACCCATCCTATGCCAGGCCAGGCCTCCCTTTAGGTATCCTATGCTCTCTAATTATTCAGATCACATCTCTGTTAAGAGTTAGAGGAGAAAAGCACAAAAGAATTAAGGTACCTTGCCAAGAAACATTTTCTGAGCATTTGCTGAAATTAGACATGCTTATAAGTGTTCAATTAAAGTTCCGTTCATAAATTATTTAGTCTGATGTTGACTTTGCTAGGGAAACTTTTTTAAACACAGCTAACTTGGCCTCTTCAGCTCTGTCTGTAAAAACAAATGAGAAGTTTTTCTTAGTGCAAAGATGATAAATGTTACACTGAGGCAAGGCATTTCAAACTCATTTGCAAACAATGACTTCCTTTCCCCTTTGAAAAGTTAGATGAAATAGAGATAGGCTGGCCTGCTCGTTTGAGGTCAGGAAAGAAGTCATTCGAAAAATATAAAAGAAATCTCAAGATTACAATTGTTGACAGTAAATTCATTTCCCCTTAGACTACCTAGCTTTTCATGTTGATGTTCTTTGTTTCATAATGACCAAAGGAGCTGAATGGTTAGAATACTTTATCTAAATTAAAGTGGTGATTGCCTCCATAGAAAGACAAACACAGCACAACCAATGTAAAAAATTGGAAAAGATCTGAAAGATTATCTACTCCAATCCCCTCGTTTTATTTAATTCTTAATTTAATTCTTTTTTTTCCAATTAATACAAATTTGTTTTCTCTCCCTCCCACCTCTTCCCCATTGTGGGGGCCAGGGGAATACCTGCAACAAATATAGTCAAAGAAAATAAGGCAAAAAAACCCCACAGTCAAGCAAAACAGATTCCAACATTAAGCTTCTCTCTGTACCCTGAGACTATCATTTCTCTGTCAAGAGGTAGATGGCATATTTCACCATGAGTTCTCTGGAATTGTATTTGGTCATTTCATTGATCAGAACTCCTATGTCTTTCAAAACTGTCTTTACAATGTTGCTACTATTGTACAACTTGTTCTCCTGATTCTGTCTCATCATTTCTTCCAGCATGATAATATTTCATTACAATCATATATTATGGATTTAGCCATTCCCCAAATGATGAAATCTACTAATTTCATAACTGAGGAAACCGGAGTTCAGAGAGAAGTGAGTTATACTTGGTTACATAACTAATTGGTAGCTGTCAGGATGCTCACTGTAATCTAATCTCAAACACTAGCTCCCAGATCTGGACTGCTAGGGGAATGTTGGAAGACAGTGGAGTAAGAGGTAACCTAGGGAACAACTTCCCACTTGTTATATCTTGCTCTCAGGACAGGTTTGACGCTTGAGATTATACTAAACAAAGGGGTTAATAGGTAAGAATGGTCGCAGTTGAGGCATGTGGACCTAAAGCGAGAAGGTAGGGGAGGGGTTATGACAAACTTAGGGTTTAGATTATAGCTTTTTTAATGCAATACAGAAAGAAATGGGTAGTCAACAGGAGTCAAGAGAAAATCAAAACAGAAAATGACCCAACTATGAAAGCTTCTCAGAGTTTTCTTTCCCTTAGCATCTTCTCTGAGGGGTAGGGAGAACCTTCTCTACAAACTCCTTTGCAACTGTAAGTTAGCCTAGAGGTTGAAGAATGTCACATAAAGGAGGTTGGCACACAGAAGAGCAGGACTAAGGAAGGTGGAAAGATAAATCCAACTACTTCACTCAGAATTTCCCTGAAGTACTATGTATACCCTTTGATCCAGCAATACCACTACCAGGTCTGTATCCCAAAGAGATCATAAAAAAAGGGAAAAGGACACATACATACAAAAATATTTATAGCAGCTCTTTTTGTGGTGGCAAAGAATTGGAAATTGAGGGGGTGCCCATAAATTGGAAAATAGCTGAACAAGTTGTAGTAAATGAATGTAATGAAATACTATTGTGCTATATGATGAATAGGCAGATTTCAGAAAAAACTTGGACTTACATGAACTGATGCAAAGTGAAGTGAGCAGAACCAGGAGAACACTGTCCATAGTAACAGTAACACTGTGTGGTGATCAACTTTGATAGACTTAGTTCTTCTCAGCAATACAATGATCTAAGACAATTCCAAAAGACTCATGATGGAAAATGTTATCCACATCCAGAGAAAGAGCTATGGAATTTGAATGCAAATTAAAGCATACTATTTTTTCTTTTCTATTTCTTTCTCATGGTTTTTTCCCTATTGTTCTGATTCTTCTTTCACAACATGACTAATGTGAAAATATGTTTAATACATTCGTACATGAATAGCCTATTTCTGATTGCTTGCTGTCTTTGGGAGGGAGGAGGCAGGAGGGAGAAAAAAATTTGGAACTCAAAATCTCATAAAGGTGAATGTTGAAAATTATCTTTGCATGTAATTGAAAAAAAATATTATTAAGTGGGAAAAAAAATTCCTAAAAGTAGCATGCCATTGGATCATATTTACCCCTTTGAGGTCACAAAAAAATTTTGGTCATATTTATGAATTCATCTGTGTAAGAGAACGACTCTTATGTAAATTCCCTACAAGGTACAGATGGACATTAGAATATAAGCTCCTTAAAAGCAGGAAATTTCTTCATCTTTGGTTTTGTCTCTCCAGTGGTTAACATAGTGCTTGGCACCTTGTAAGCACTTATTAAATACTTTTTTCAACCATTTTTCTATCTATTCATTTATGGACAATCATCAGTAGCTTACAAATCTCAAATAATTGCTGCATATTGGCTCATCAAAATTGAAGGTTAAATTTTCATTGTGAGCCTCTATACCTTGGGGATTGGTGAATGCTGTTAATCAGAGATTGATTTACTCTTTTGTGGATTTCTAGACTTTAGAAAATGATGAAGAAAATGTCATTAATACAGAGGAACCTTAAATGTGTTGGGTACAATTCCCCACCCCATTCCTGAAGACCTAGTGGTTAAACATTCACTAGCATACCCTTGGGTCTGAATTTCTATAGCACAGACCCGGGGGTGTGTAGTAAGGCTAATAGAGGAATAATAACTTACCCAAAGTCATATTGGCAGTTAAGTAACCAAGATGGGCTTTGAATTCAGGTCCTCAATTCCAAATCTAGCATTTATTTCACTGTACCAATTAATTGCTTATTTTTGTTAGTAGTAGCCTCTGCATGTTTCTTAGGCTGTCTGTATATTCTGTGTGGTTTCTCACATCAGCAGCTCAGTTATCACTCATTTGACCATACGTGTGGTGGAAAGAGCATTCATCATATCATCAGGAGAACAGGGTTTGAATCCTGATTCTAACATTTAACCTCTATGACCCTTATTTCATCTTCTTGTAAAGTAGGGCTAATACTCAAAGTCCCTTCTTTATGAACTCTAGTGAAGAATACATTTTGTTCCTCACTTCTGCCTGATTTGTTATTAAAAAAAAGGGGTAGAAACTGGATGTGTGACATCATTGGCATAGAGCTCAATCAGATGAATGAAATTCTTCTACTGACGCCAGCCAACACCTTTCTCTGCAATTTATAAGTCTTAGAAATCTACCTAGAGCTCTGAAAAGTTCAATGACTTGCCCAAGGTGATAGTATAGATACTATGTGTCAGAGGTGGGCTTTGAGCTAACTTTTTCCTGGCTTCAAGGCTAGCTTTCTATCTACTACTTCTGATCCTTTCTACCAGAGTCCTGCTCAGGTAATCATTTCCAGCACATTGGAGTTTGGATGTGAGAACCAATCAGCTAGTTCATCAAGTTAACATCTATTACCATGACCATTAGCATTATTATTCCAGCCAGAGCAAGCAGATAAATACTAGTAAACCAAAAGCATGTGGTCTGCTCTACAGATATGAGAAGATGCCAGATGAATTAAAGGTTGAATATTAGTGAATTTCCAGGAAACATGCTTATATTCAGTTTGAAGTAAAACAAAAGTTTACTGTATAGGAGTTCCCTGTTCTACGTAGTCAGTTATACTGTGGGTCAAATTATGTCTCCTCTGTATATTGTGCTATATAACATTTCATTCATGACACAGAAAGCCTATAAAGTAGATGTTATCCTTTTGGTCTCTTCAAAACCAGTGATAAAACAGGATTTTATGGTGCCATATTTACTCATATATTTCATCCTTCAGAGTCTCTTTCTTCTCATCCTCTTAAAATTGAGAGAAAAAAATCTGTGACTTGCTTATATTGCCTTCTCTCTACCCCAAAGCCATTGTCAACAACAACAGGCAAAGAGCAGAACTCATAGCTCCTCTGTGACTTTTTTGAGATAAGACTTGTATAGCAGCTTACTTTAATATTCCACATACCTAACTGAATATGAGAATAGAGATGTAAAGGCATGAAAAAAGACTTGGGTCAGTGAGTGAGCAGGCTGGAGGTACAGGCAGGAAGGGAAGGAAAAATTCAGAAAGTCTTATGTTTCCTGAGGATTTTTCTGTGTTCTCTATTCCATCCCAATTGAAAACAAAAACCAGAAAACCAACATTTTTTCCTTTAATTTTTGTGTTTATTTGGGGAGGGGGCTTATAGTAAAAATTATGATGCTAGAAACATTCATATCAAAGGGAAGTATGACTAGACAATAGTCTAATTTTTTAAATTTTATTTTCTTTTTCAATCAACAAGTATTTATTTTCTTTCCTCCTCCATTCCCACTTCAATTAAAGGATAAAAAGAAAAACAAATCCTTCTGACAAATGTGTATAGTCAAACAAAACAAATTCCCACCTTGTCCATGTACAAAAATGTGGCTGTCACTTTCTGTCTGTTGAATCCCTTATCTTGCTGTCAGGAGGTGGGTAGCATGCTTCATTATCAGTCCTTTGGAACTGGGTTGGTTATTACATTGATTGAGCTCTCCACTCTCTCAAAGTTGTTTGTCTTTATGATATTGTTAATGCATAATTTGTTTTCCTGGTTTTTCTCACTTTGTTCTGGAAGACAGTTCAGCAGTTCATCTGCTTAAAAAATGTAAGCTCAGCTGGAGTCAGTGGCATAAAATGTCCCCCTCTGGACCATTGCCTTGTCATGGGGAGGAGCTTGCATAGCTCAATGAAACCATGAGCTACACCATGCAGGGTTACCCAAGACAGGCAGGTCATAGTGGAGAGTTTTGACAAAAGGTGATCCACTGAAGAAGGAAATGGCAAACCACTCAGTACCTTCACCAAGAAAACTCCATGGACAAAATCCATGGGGTCATGAAGAGTCGGACATGACTGAAGGACAGAACAAGTGTAGTATAGTGCTTAAAAAGTCACTGCATTCTTAGGTTGTACTGAGAGGCCTGATGTCCAGGATTAGGGAGGGAAGTGATAGGCATGGTGCACTCTGGCCTAGTCAGAGGATATCCAAAGTATTATGTTTAGTTCTGGGCATCATATCTTACTGTTGAGTTGTTTCAGTTGCATCCAACTCCTTGTGACCCCACTTGGGGTTTTCTTGGCAAAGAGTGGTTTATCATTTCTTTCTCCAGCTCATTTGACAGATGAGGAAATTGAGGCAAATAGGGTTAAGTGACTAGCCCAGGGTCACACAGGTAGTAAGTATCTGAGGCCAGATTTGAACTCAGGTCTTCCTGACTCTAGGCCTGGTGTTTTATCCACTGCACCACCTAGCTGTTCCTATCATATTTTAGGAAGGACGTTAATAAGCTGAAGAGGAGATAGATTAGGTCACAAGGATGGGGAATCTGCATTCTTGAGGTCACTATGGCCTCTAGGTCCTCAAGCGTGGCCCTTTGACTGAATGCAAACTTCACAGAACAATTCCAAAGGATTTAGTCAAAGGGTTGCACTTCAGGACCTACAGGGCCACATGTGACCTTGAGGCTGCAGATTCCCTACCCCTGGATTAGGACAATCAGCATGGTGAAGGATCTTGAGATAATGTGGGAAAATAGGATGGAGAAATTGAGTAAATGTAGAGAAAAGATTCCATGTACACCAAAGCTCTCTTCAAGATTTTAAAGAGTTGTAACAGGGAAGAAAGATTAGATTTATTCTGCTTGGTCTCAGAGGAAAGAACTAGGAACACTGAGTGACAGATATTGTAAAGAGATATAATTAGGATTGAAGGGGAAAAAAGACCTTTCAAAACAATGGGCTCTTAACCTGGGGGTTGTGAATTTGTTTTTTTCTAAATGTATTTTAATAACTATTTTAATTTAATTGGCTTTCTATGTCACCCTATGAATTTTATTTTGTGCATTAAACATCATTATTCTGAGAAGAGGTCCAAATGCTTCACCAAATTGGTAAAAGGGTCCATGACCCATGCATAAAGGTTAAGAATCTCAATAGTAGATAGAGCACCATCCTGCCTCAAAAAAAGGGAATAGGATCCCCATCACTGGAGGTCTTCAGGTGGAAGATGGAATAACACTTTTTAAATATGTTGGAGAGAGGATTCTTTTCCTGATGTAGGTTGAAATCAATGACCTTTGAGGTTACTTTCCATTCTGGGATTCTCTGAAGCCTTTTGTGAATTTTGTGGAGTGTTTGTGATCAGTGTGACTGAAATGACTACCCACACTATGGACCTTTGAAATAATATTATTATAATATTTTATAGTTTACAAGACATTTTCATCACATGGAGGTTCCATGCAGGCAGGAACCTTGTCTTATCCAAATTTTGAATTTCCCTTGGCATGTATCACAATGCTCTACATACAGTAGGTCCTTAATAAATTTTTTGTTGAATGAATGAATGAATGAATAAGTGAAAGAATGGGTCAGTCAGCAAGCATTTACCATGTGCCCACTCTGTACCAGGCACTGTGCTACATCCTATGTGTACAAAAAAAGCAAAAAAAGTAGTCTCTGCTCTGAAAGAGCTCATAGTCTAATGGGGTAGCCAACATGAAAATAACTATTTGAAGGTAGTAGAAAGAGGGAAGGCAGTAAAATTACAGAGGCTAGGGAAAGGCTTAGTGTGGAAGGTGGGATTTTGGCCTGGATTTGAAGAAGCCAGGGAGGGCAGATAGAGATGGGGAAGGAGAGAATTGTAATCAGTCAGCAGCCAGTGACAACACCCAGAGTCGGGAGATGGAATATCTTGTGGAAAGAAGAGCAGGGAGGCCAATGTCAATGGATCACAGAGTACAAGGGTCCTCCCTTGTTCCTATAAGATGTAAGAACCCTGGAAAGGTAGATGACCCGGTTACAAAGGCCTCTGAACACTAGAGAGAGGATTCTACATCTTATTCTGGAGGTGATAGGAAGTTAATAGAGTTTACTGAATGAGGGGAGGATTGACAAATTCAGGGCTGAACTTTAAGAAAACCAATTTGACACCTCAGTGAAAGTTGGACTAAAGTAGAAAGACACTTGAGGCAGAGAGAACAAGCAGCAGGCTATAGCAATAATCCAGGTGTGAGATGATGAATGCCTGCATTGAGATGGCAGCAGTGTCAGAGATGAGAGGCAGTAATATGCCAGATATCTTATGGCATCTAGGCTGACAGCTATGTGACATAGTAGATCAAATGCTGGGCCTTTAGTCAGGAAGTCCTGAGTTCAAATCCAACCTCACACAATAGCTGCGTGACCTTGGGCAAGTCGCTTTACCTCTGTTTGCCTCTTCTGTAAAATGGGGTTATAGTAATAGCAGCTAACTTGCAGGGTGGTTGTGAGGATCAAATGAAATATTTATACGGTCCTTAGCAAAGTACCAAGCACATGGTATGTGCTATATTGATGTTAGCTATTATTAGTCAGGTAAAATTAGAGGGACAAGGCATGTGTATATGTAGTTTAAGATGTCTACTGGGCAATTGGAGGTGAGAGACTGGAGGTCAGGAGAGATGTTTGGGCTAGTTGAGTAGAATCATTAACATCAAGGTGATAACTGAATCCATAAGACCTGGTGAGATCACCAAGTGAAATAGTAAAGAGGGAGAAGAGGGACCAGGACAGAGCCTTGTGAGAGAAGGGTAAGTCTGGATCAAGGACTCGAACTCACTTCTATATAATAAATTTTATATTCCTAAACTAACAAAATGACATTAACTCTCTTTAGGATGTTTGTAAAAGTGTTATGTACATATTTCAAATTTTTGTCTCTGATTTCCATTTACTTCCATGAAATACTTCATTTCTTCAATACTATAGTAATTTACCAATGTAGCTGTTTCCTATGTGATTACAGATAGGAATTTCTCTATGACTTAGTAGGTCTCTGAGAGCTGCTATGACCCCCCCAAAAAAATTCTACTCTTTCAGCCAGTCTCATAAGGAGACTCTACCAACTTGTCCATGCTAGTTTTCAGACAAGAGGCATTTGGTCTGAGACCACTTATATACTTGAAGCTTTCTCAGCTTTGTATTACCTCCCATAGCTTGTGCTATGCAGGCATAGCCATTAAAATGTCCTGATATGATAAAGCAACTGAAAACTTTAGCAGACTTTATTATACATTACACATAAAGTTTTTCATGCCTTCAAATTTCCAGAAATTTTATATTTCTATTTTGTTGTTCAATCGTTTTCGGTCATATCTGACTCTTCATGAACACATTTCAGTTTTTGGTTTTGTTTTTTTTTTGGCAAAGACACTGCTGGGGTCCACCATTTCCTTCTCCAGTGCATTTTATAAATGAGGAAACTGAGGCTTGCAAAGGGTCACACAGTGTCTGAGACCAGATTTGAATTCAGGAAGATGAGTCTTCCTGACTCTAGGCCCAGCAGACTATCCACTGTACCACCTGGCTACACTTTAAATCTCTATACTTTAAAGTAATTTATTTTACCCTTTCCCAAAGAATTTTCTTTAAAATCTGACCATAGATTCTTAAGTCAACAAATAACTCAACATTTATTAAGTCCTACTATGTGTCAGGCACCATTTAGTGCCAGAAGTGAAACTGTTCTTCTTATTCCCTGGTACTCATGGGGCCATTTAGGGGCCAGCCTGGCATTACTGCCCTTTGAACTGCTCATTAGAACTCCACTAGCTTACTATTGTTGAGGTAGTCCTTTCTATGCTAGCTCCTGGAGAGAGAATGTTGACTTTTATTTTCAAACCTCTGAGTTTATGTTTTAGAAAAAGGTCTCCTCCTCTATGGAATTATGAAAGCTTGGCACACATGTGAGGGAGAAGCATATGTTTTAGAAATTTATTTTGGAACCTTAGTTAATTTGCATAGTTCTTAGCAGCTGTCAGATTGCTTTATCTGAGATTAGAACTAATTTTGTAATGCCTGAAGGTTACATTTGGAATCAATATTTTATTCCTTGTTCTGAAGTTTTTGTTAAGTGCCTGTTATGTGCCAGGCACTGTGCTGGAAAGTTAGGATGCAAAGACAATATTCAGATAGTGTCTGCTCTAAAGAAACTTACATTTATTGGAGTCTTCATAGTGGGTAGTTCTTGTGAGTTTAAAATAGACCTTCAGAGGTCTAATAACACCGCATGAATTATAGACAGCAGTTTTAAGAAAACATTACATATTTACACTGTTGACCACAGGGTTTATAAATAGAAAAGACAGGTTCAATTCTGAGAAAAATTATCAAGCATATGAAGTTTATTTTTAGCATCTCTATCTCTGCTCGTCATCCCTTTTCTCCCTTAACTGCCCATCCTACTTATGAATTCAGGTACTCTATCAAAATCTATTCTCAGAACTTTTATTTACACTATGGTAAAAATTACGTATAATAGCTTAAAATGACATATTTTCTTCCAGTGCAATTTAAACCATATCAAATTTTGAACTAAAGAGATGAAATTCTCATAGTGAAATTTGAGATATGGCCAATCTGATTGAAAAGGGTTAAACTTGGTGTCAGGACCTTTTCAGAGACTTGAAATCACACTATGCAAATAGTCGACAACTCCATCTATTATTAAAGCTGTCTCTGACACAAAGAATAGATTTTTAGACAAAATTATGCATTGCAGAAATATAATGAAGTGAAAGATTCAGTACCAGAGTGAGTTCTTTAATCTTTTGGAAATAAAGTAAAATATTATCTGCTACCATAATTTAAATTATACCTGTTTTTTTCTATTTTTTTTCATATTCTATCATCTGTGAACACCTGTTGTTAAGGTCTACTTGGGGGGTGTTATATCATAATTGTGTATATATGTGTATGTATTCATATATATGTATGTATATGTATTATGCATGTGTATGGATATGGATATGTATATATGTATGAGTGTATATGTGCATATAAATGTATGTACATGTGTATTTATTTTCATGTTTACATATACACACACACACACACACACACACATATATATATATATATACACATATACACACATATACATATATACATACAGACACACACACATATACATGGTGGGGAGATACAGGCAATTAAGTGGTGAGTGCCAGGCCTGGAGTCAGGAAGACATCTTCATGAGCTCAAATCCAGCCTTAGACACTTACTAACTGTGTGACTCTGGGCAAGTCATTTAACATTGTTTGCTTTAGTTTCTTCATCTTTCAAATGATCTGCAGCAGGAAATGGCAAACCACTTCAGTATCTTTGCCAAGAAAACTCCAAATGGGGTCATGAAGAGTCGGACATGACTGAAACGACTGAACAAGAAATATATAGTACACACATACACGTACAATATACATATATATACATATATATATATGTATATATATATATATTTCTATCACCATATATTTCATGTAGAAGCTTATATCCTATGACTAGCTTTGGAAGCCTTAGGTCTTCTTCTAAACATAACACATATATCTGAACATCATAATAACAAAATTAGGTCTCGTGTACAGATCTGTTCATGAACAGAGTCCAAATTGGTTTGGGATTTTTCCCTCTGCATTGATGATATCATTTGTTATAAAGAATGTTCAAGACAGCAGAAGGCATATTTGGCAAATATGCATTAATTCTTCCATCAGAGACTGAATAAATGCAGAGGATGTCTCAAGATTTATGGGCTTTCAGAAACTGGAGAGCACAGTACATCATTCTTTGTATCACTGTGTAATTTCTGCCTTTGTTGATACAATAATGTCAATTTCATATTGTGTTTGGCAACATTCCACAACTGGCAAAAAAAACTCGAAATTTATTATACTTCCAAGAGGGCCCTTAACAGCAAAACACTACAAATCTAAACTTTACTAAAACCTCTGAAATCTTCAGGAATTTGATTGTTACTAAAATTGCATTAGCTGGTTGGGCAGCTGGGCCAATTACTTCTGAATTCAAACTTCTTTAAAAAGGACTTTGTTCCTTTCTAACAGTAGGTGATTCTTTGTTCTTTAAAGTTCAGCATGAATATAGAATAAAAACGCCAGTTTTTTTCTTTTAAAAATGTAGGCATACAAAATACATAGAGACACATGCACTCACACACTTTCACAAACACTTTGATCATCCGACAGATTGGTACTTCACTGTTCAGTGTGATAGATTGATGTTTTGTGTGTGTGTGTGTGTGTGTGTGTGTGTGTTTTAGTTTAGAGATTTTTCTCTTCACCCCTACCTCCAAGGTTCAAAATGAAACATTGAAACTTTTAAACGTTCAATGCTGAACATTAATGACAATCTAGACTAGAGGCACCATCATTAAGGTACTAGCTAGTAATTTAAAAGGCAGCACTCAGGGCTGTATAGCTCTTTAGAAGAAAATCTGTGCACTGTGTAGTAGTAATGGAACAATGCCAAAAACACAGTGGAAAAAAAGTCTAATTTCTTCTTTTATCTTCTCTTTTCCTGTGAATATTTTTTTTTGCTTTTGTCTGTTTTTAATTCCAAACTATTTTTGGTGGTCGATGAGAAAAGGGGCAAAGAGGTATTCTGTTAGTAGGCCTGGGGTACTGAAACAACACACCATCAAAGCCCCATATTGGAGGGAAAGGTGAAAGGGAAGAAAAGATGCTAACATTGGAGTACCTGGAAAAGCATTTCCTATTCTAATTAGAGCACCTGAGGTTGACAGAAGCATTTTGAGAAAACAAGTCATTTTTGTTATCCAACTGAATTTTAAGTAGAAACCGTAATTATTATTTTATTGAAAAGTAACCTTTTTCCATCTTTCATGTGAAAACCACCTTACTAAGGGAAGTCTGAGTTACTTGTGAGATTGATACTTTTCAGCTTGAATCAGAAAAAAAGAATGCAATTACTTTCGTGCTAAATTGCTTCTTGCCAAGATACAGAAAAGAAGTCAGGACTTCTCTCTGGATATTTTTGAGAGCAACAGCTAAAACCTTTCAGTGTACAAGGCACAAGGTAAAGAAAAGATTTCACAGGTGAACTTCTTGTCCCTATTGTGTCATTGAATTTGTCCACAGCTATGTAATCTGGAGGTGTTGGGGATATATTTATCCTCTTTGTCATGGAGTATCAATAAGAAAATTGTTTGCACCTGGGCCAGGAGGAAGGACGTGTACCCTAGGGTGAAGAAGAGTGTGTGTGCCTGTTATAAGGTGTGGGAAGAGTGAGAGAAAGAGAGAGACAGACAGACAGACAGAGACAAACAGAGACAGAGAGAGAGACTTCAGAACAATGGCCCAGTGACCCAAAGAAGGAAGACCTTGCCCTAGTAGGTCTTCTGGTAACTTCTAATCCAGTGGAGAAAGTGTTTAAGTATCTAATATGTTTAAGGCACAAAGCTATGCTCTGTATATGTGAAAACGAAACAAAACAAAAAATCAGTCCCTGCCCTCAAGGAGCTTACATTCCATTGAGAGGATATTGTTGTTGAGTCATGTCTGTTTCTTTGTGACCTCATTTGACAAAAAATACCCGAGTGGTTTGCCATTTCCATCTCCAGCTCATTTTACAGATGAGGAAATTGAGGCAAGTGGGTTTAAGTAACTTGCCCAGGGTCACACAGCTAGTAAGTGTCTCAGATTTGAACTCAGAAAGATGTGTCTTCCAGATTCCAGGTCAGGTGTTCTATCCATTGTGCCACTTAGCTTCCCTAATTGAGAGGCTATCTCACATAAAAGGATAAAGCATATACATGATCATCTAAGGAGGTACAAAGCACAGAAAACTAGTGGACCGAGGCTTTCTGTACAATGTGGTAGATGAACTGAGCCTTCAAGGAAATGTGAATTTACAAAATATATGAAGGAGTTCATTCCTGGGATGCCTGATGTAAATTAAAGCACTGAGATGAGAAAGAGTGTGGTGAATTAGGGGAAGAGCCATGAAGAGGGGATATTAAAATTCTAATGGTTGTGAAGGGCTTTAAACGGCAAGTTTGTATTTTGTCCTAGAAGCAATAGGGGGTCACTGAAGGATCCTCAACATGGGAGTAACCTGGTCGAATTTGTGATTTGGGAAGGCAATTTTGGTAACCAAGTTATGTAAGGATGGATCAGAGAGAGTAGAAACTAGAAGCCTGGAGTGAAATAGGAGGCTATTAAAATAGTTGAGAAGCGATGAGGTTCTGAACTAAGATGCAGGCTTTGTGGATGGAAAGAAGAATATGGGTGAGAGAGATATTGTGGATGTAGGCACCACAAGATTTAGTAATTGATTATATGAGGATGAAGGAGAAGGAAGAGCAAAGGATGGTGCTAGAGTCCTAACCCCAAGTGAATGAAAGGACGGTAGGGTTCTCAAAAGAAATGGTCAAATTTAGAGCCTGGATTGGGACAAGGACTGAGGGAGGATACTTTCCATCTTGGACATATGGATTCTGAGATATCTGTGGCCAGTCCAGTTGAAGTCAAACAAACAAATGATAATAAAGAACTGGAAAAAGAAAAGAATAGTCGCAGTTGAGTGGTCAGCATAGAAGCCAGATGGCAAGTGATTGAGAAATTTTGTTTTTGGTCTTCTAAGATTAAGATTTTATCGGTTTTATATCCCAGTTATTTCCAGCTATACCATTCCTACCCTCTCAGTGACCTTTTGTTTATTTAAAAAAAAGAAAGAGAAAATTAGTTAAGCAAACTCAACTGACACAGTGACCGTTCCTGACAGTATATGAGATCTACTCACTTATCCTTGTAATTCTTCAAGGAAAGTATGTTTATTTATCTCATGTTTGAGAACAAGTTTCATTATTAAAAATACATAGCATTCAGTTTAGTTTCTGTGTCCTTTTAATTTACATTTTTGTAGTCATCATGTATAATGTTTTCCTGGTTCTGCTTACTTGATTCTGTATTATTTCACAGGAGTCTTCCCAAGTTTCTTTGAGTTCTTCATATTCATCCTTTCTTTTGACCCAATATTATTCCATCACATTCCTATATCATAATTTGTTGTCATATGATTCATTCTTTTTCAATTAAATTAAATTCTTTTCTAGTAACAAAAGACTTCCCCCCTCTTTATTAAAAAAAGAAAAATGAAAACAAAATCCTTGGAGCAAATATCCATAGTCAAGGAAAATACATTTCTAAAGCCTGAGAAGTGAGTTAGGAGGGAAGGACATGGAGGCAAGGAGAATGGAAAGCTTTTTCTAGGAGTTTATAGAAGAAATGTACCACAGTAACAACCTGTTTGAAGTAGTTGTTACTTAACCAGGTACTTTGGGAAAATACTGCCTAAACAGATAGGCCTCGTTTGTGGAGGGCAAGAGCTCTAACACCCGTGAAGCTCGGATAGAGCTCATATGACACTTTCTACGAGTAGTTCATAGGAGAGATGTGCCACAACAGTAACTGCATTTATATAGTGTCTTAAAGTTTGCAGAATAAGTCACACACATTATTTCATCTGCTTCTCACAATGTGACAAAGTTCTTCCCAGGGACAAAGGGCAGTCTATATAAAAGTTGGGAGATAATAGGTGCATAGGTCTGGAGTTGGAAGAGATCTAAGATGATATCCAGTCTAGCACCTTGTTTTACAAATGAGAAAACTGAAGCCCACGAAAGGAAGGTGACATGCTGTAGGTCACAAAGACAGTAAACAAAGGAGGCTGGCTTTGAGCCCATGTTTTCTAATTCTAGAACAAATGCCCTTCCAAGAAGTGGAAATCGAAAACAAGCAAGCTTGGCATGGTGGAGAATTGACCTCAAAGTCAAGGAGACCTGGGTTCAAGCCTCTTTTTGGGCACTTCCTATCTGTGTGATCCTGAGCACCTCACTTAACTCCTCAGTGAACCAGGCAACTCTCTGAGACTGTAAGATTGCAGATAAGGCACAAACCTACATTGGTAGAGGAAGTTTTCTCAGTGGGAATCCCCTCTTTCAATGAATGAATGCATAAGCCTGTTCTAAATAAATAAGAAACAAACAAATGAGGTGCTAGTTTACAATTGGTCCAAAACCCCCAGGATGGTAGAAATGCAAGGAGCAGGAGCTCCAGCATCCATCTCTTACCTCCTTCAACATCATTCTTGTCTGCATGCAGTGACTCCTGGGCACCTGTCTCTCCCTCTTCCTTGTGGTAGCTAAAGTCCAGTCCCAGGCAGGGAGTGGTAAATGCCAGGACCCTATATTGAGAAGTGAAGACAGAGGAAAAGGATATGAGAACTTGTATGTACATAGGCTCTAGGTCTAACAGATGCCTCCCACAAGCTTCCTAACCATAGTGATCCACCAGCATCCTTAAGCCATCTAAGTATCTCCAAAAAGAACACTGGCTATGGAATGAGAAGACCTGGGGGTTATATTCTGGCTGTGCTACTTACTTCTTCTCTGTCTTTGGCCCAAGTACTTTAGCTTTTTGGGCTGTCATTTCCTCATCCCTAAAATGAAGTGGTTAGAGAGAGTCTCTAAGGTCACTTCCAGCTCTAAATCCTATGGTGCTATGATCCGTCATTTGATCTTAGGAGGCCAGGGTGGGGAAAAAAAGTGGACCCTAGTGAGGGAGTGGGAACTCATGGCCTAATTCTGATCAAGTTGTCCACCCTTCACTCTTGTTGGGTTTATATGGTCCTTTGGTTCTCCTCTTCTCCTCTCTCCCTTGACCCAAACTTCCACTCACCCAGGGGAGGGGCCATCCAGCTGAGTGGAAGCAGGTCAACTTCATGCTGACCTCCACTACCACCTTCCCTCAGACACTCAATTCTTCCCAGTGGGAATGTCTAAAGATTAGAGATTCCTCACCATTCATTCCCTTCACTCTCCATTCCCCCCCAAGATTGTTGGAGCTAGAGTGGCCAGAAGGTTCCCACTTCCCAAGGCTGTAATGGAGAACTGGGATGGAAACTGTTGGCAGGCCTATCCATACTATCTTATACTCATCCCCCGCCATGCTTATGGGCCGGCCTGTTGTCTTCTACATTTGGTCCCACCTTGGACAAGTTTTCCTTGCTCTGGTTATGGCTGCTCACCAAAAGACTTCACTAATACAAGTAATGGAGTTTTCATTCTTTTTTTTTAAAGGCAATTGGGGTTAAGTGACTTGCCCAGGTGCCCAGGGTCACACAGCTAGTAAGTGTCAAGTATTTGGTCTAATGCCAGATGTGAACTCAGGTCCTCCTGACTCCAGAGCTGGTGCTCTATCCACTTCACCACCTAGCTGCCCCAATTTTTCATTCTTTAATAGATTTCTTTACAGATATAGGTCCATACCTACCTATATAGTTCCTCCTTTACTTCATTGCCATTAAGAAGCAAGTTTAATCATCTTTCCCTGAATTTGTTTTCAGTAGCCAGAGAATTTTACAGATAGGAGCCCATAAATCCCCAGCAATACAGACTCCTAACAGATGGTAGTAAACGGTTTTGAAAATATTTCAAAACCTGCCCTACTTTTAATTCCCCAAATGTTTCTCCCTCATAGTTGGTTTTTTTTTAAAAAATAGCGTTTTCCTTCATTGTCTCCAATGGTCCCATTTTGGTTGTAATTTATGCTTCCTTATGCTCCAAGGCTGGATCCAAATTAGTCACTAAATGCATGCAACACCAAAAGAAACTTGCAGAATTTCAAAATGCTTTCTCCTTTCTCATTGATGAAACTTCCCTTTGAGGACAAAAAAAGCCACAGTCCTTTTTGATGTGCTTCTCAGCATGAAGAGAAAAAAAGTGCTTAGAGAAGGATGAAGAAGAGAGCCACTGCCCACTAAATCCCAAACACACTGCAAGTTATGAATTGGGACACAACTTTACTTTTAGCCAGTTGTCCTGAACTAATACTTTAATTATAGAATTCTAGAATCTCAGAGTTCTCAAGGGCCAAAGAGGCCACCTAATTCAATTTCAAATACCTGTCCCATCTAGAACATCCCAAAGAAATGATGAGCTAGTTTTCTCTTGCATACCTCCAGTAATGGAGAAATTAGTACTTAAAAGCCAATTTCATTTTGTAAAGCTTTAATGGTTAGAGAGTTCTTCCCGCCTTTGAGCTGAATTCTGCCTACCTGGAACTTTTATCCACTGGTGTTCAATCTGCTAGTTTTTCTATGACCGTCCCCAGGTTCATCTATAAGAACAAGAATTGTTGTGCTCTGCAGCTGCTCTCTGCTTAGTTTCAACTCCATGGAACAAGACATTCTGGTGCCATGTACCCTCTGGTATCTTCCCTCACATTTCCTGTCTCCTTTTATGTGCTGTTTGCCCCCATTCGATTGTAAGCTCCTTGAAGGCAGGAACTGTTTTTCATTTTATTAATTGTATCCCCAGAGCCTAATTGGTATTTATTAAATGGTTATTAGATTGGAATGTAAAGCAATGAAATCCTTCATATAACCTCAACCCTAGTTCAAACCCTCATTATCTCTCTTCTGGACTATTGCAATAGCTTTCTAACTAATTCACCCATCTCAAATCTCTCCCCATTCCTATCTACCCTTCACTCAGCTGTTAGTTCAGTTTCTCTAAAGCATGAGTCTGATGCCCTCTCCCTCTTCCTCATCATCATCGTCACACACACACACACACACACACACACACACACACACACATACACACACACACACACATTCTCTCTCTCTCTCTCTCTCTCTCTCTCTCTCTCTCTCTCTCTCTCTCTCTCAGCTCCAATAGCACCTCATTAACTCCAGGATCAAAAATAAACTTGGCATCTAGAGTTCTTCATAACCTGAACACATCCTACTTTTCTAGTCTTCAGGCATTCCTTTCTCCACAGACCCTATGAATCAATTGTGTAATTCCATCTCCCGTCTCCACTCACTTTTCACTGGCTTTCTGAAATGCTCTTCCTCCTCATCTCTGCAACTTAATTTCTCTGGTTTCCTTCAAAACTCAGCTCAAATCTCAACTTCTACAATGTGCCTTTCCCTGACCCCCCCAGCTGCTGGTGCCAGCCCCTTTCAAATTACCTTCCATTGACCATATACATACATACATACATATACATATACATATACATATACATATACATATACATATACATATACATATACATCTACATATACATATATATATATATACAGACACATACACACACATACATATATATATACACACACATATGTGTATGTGTATATATATATATTATATATATATATTTCTATTTACACATATATACATACATACATATCTTTCTTGGGTATATCTGTTTATTTACTTATCTCCCCAATTAGAATGAAAGCTCCTTGAGGGTAGGAAATTTTGTTTTTGTTATTTTCCTTTCTTTGAATTCCTTGGACATAGTACTATGTGTGGCACATAATAAGCACTTAATAAATGCTTATTGCATGACTGATATTTATGGAAGTCTTCCCTTTGTTTGTTCCCCTAAGATAACCAAGGCAAACTTCTTGTTGGTATTTGTCTTTCAATTCAAAGAAGACTAATGACATCAAAGGGTAATGTCTTGATTTGTGCGTGAATTGGATTTAAGTGAGGCAGAGTTGTGCAAAGTCATCAGCCCCAGTCTCTCTTCCAGAGTCATTAAAGAGTGCTTCAAAGCACCTGCTTCAGCCTCTTTCCTGGCTATTATAACAAATTATTTCTTTTTCCCATTCCAGCAGGGGAAGTCTTCACATGGGAGTAGACATCTCCCAACTCCCACATGGGTTTGAAGTCTGTAGGTTACTCTCAACCTGATTCAGCCCATCTGTTAAGATGGTTTTACTGGGATAAGGCTTCTGTGTATGCTATAGCTTCTTGGAACCACAGGTGAGAGTTGGATAACCAGTTGGAAATCAAAGGAGGATGAGCTGCCCTGAGCAAGTTCTCACACCACAGGGGCTAGCCTCCCTTAACATGCCATATACCCTAAAACAAAACTTAATCTTGGCAAACATGCAGGCATGGGCATAAATCAGACCATCACTACAAGGTGGGTTAGAACATGCATGCCGCTTCAATTGAAGTACAGAGTTTTAAGGAGAAAGAATGTGTATGAAAAACTATCATTACCCTGTTACTCCTGGTAGCATGACTTACATTCGATCCTGACAAGCCTAATATTGAATCTTGGCCTCCTGCTTCTATCTCATTTTTACTTGGATCCTAATTTGGACCCTGACCTTCTTTTCTCAAAAGGGAATCTTTGCTCAGGTCTTGTGATTACCCTAATCACTCCCCCCATTATGTCAGCTTCCCAGCCCTCTCAATCCTGTCTCCCCACCATGCAATCTCTGCCATGGAGTCTTGTAAAGGATTGTGGCATATTCTGGTAGAAATGGTTTTAGCTAAATTCTACTGGTGTTATTTACTCCTGAACTACCTCACAAGATTTTCCTGGCTTTCTAATAATCCCTTACACTTTCTCCTGCCCCACTGGGATTTGGTAGAAATGAAGGAGTCAGGTGATTGATTCTCTTTGAGATCCTTTAAGACAATTTGACATTAATGAAAAATTATGGTAGAGCAAATAGTCTCATGTTTTAGAGGCTTATATGAGGCAGTCTACCTTTTTAACGCCCTTTTTTATAAAAAGCTAATGGCGAAAAAGGCTGAAAAAGTATTTTTGTGGAAAGGAAGATATTAACTGTTAAAGATATTTTGGATAACTATTTTGACACCTAATATGAAAAGAAAAGAACTTTGCTTTAATATATGTGGCTAATATGTGTATATGAAGAAATAGATTTTAGAAGAGATTTGGAAAGTTTTGGCAATTAAATGGTCTGAAGTATAGATTTGAAGATTTTGTTTCTTCACATTCACATTTTTCTATTTAGTAAGTAAAATCTTCTGCTTCTTTAAAGCATTAAACTGTTTCTATGAGAGAAAGGCAGCACTCCACCTAGTTGAAGCAGATTGATTGAAGTAGAAGATTTTGTTTGAGACTTCAGAGCTGCAAGCATGATGGGTACCTCAACTAATTTGTATATAAAACTTTTATTAACAAAGAGGATAAAGCTAAGAAAATAAAAATTTATATAAATATTTGGAGACTGAGGTATGATTTTTAAAGAACTATTGATTTGTGAGTTGTAACTTTTTAAATGAAAGATAACTCCCAGGGATTCAAGAGGCTTTCATTTAAGCCCCTCTATCAAGTAGGTTCTAACTGCTTCTTCAAGAGAGAAGACTTACTTCTAGGGCTATATCCCAAAGAGATCATACAAATGGGAAAAGGACCCACATGTACAAAAGTATTCATAGCAGCTCTTTTTGTGGTGGCAAAGAATTGGAAATTGAGAGGATGCCCATCAATTGGGGAATGGCTGAACAAGTTGTGGTATATGAATGTAATGGAATACTATTGTGCTATAAAAAATGATGAACAGGCTGACTTCAGAAAAACCTGGAAGACTTGTGTGGTCTGATGCTGGGTGAAATGAGCAGAACCAAGAGAACGTTGTACACAAAAACAGCCACATTGTGCAATGACTAATATTGATAAACTTAACCCTTCCGAGCAATACAAGGATCTAAGACATCTCCAGAGGCCTCGTGATGGAAAATGCTGTCCACCTACAAAGAAATAACTATAAAAGTTGAATTGCTATTTTTTTCTCCTTTGTTGAGTTTTGTTTCCTCTTTCTGATGGTTCCTCCTATTAGTTTTAATTTTTACTTACAACACCAATAATGTGAAAATACGTTTAATAGGAATGTAAATGTATAGCCTATATCAGATTGTGCACCATTTTGGGGAGGGTGGTGGGGAGGAAGGGGGAGAAAAATTTTAAACTCAAAAGCATATAGAAGTGTTATTGATAAAGCAAAGTAAATTAATAACATTTTAAAAGAATAAAATTCCTTGGATGCTTACACAAAAATAGAGAGAGAGAAGACTTGTAACAGGAGGCCTGAGAAGTTACTGGAGCTGTGGGAGTTAGAAGCAGTCATCTGAGAGAAGGCTTCAGCTGAGCTACTTCTAATTGCTCAGAGAAAGAATTTATCTTTAGAGAGAACTTATTGGTCCAGGGCTCCAGTGCTAGTAGTGCCCTTTACCACACCTAGAGGTAGAGAAAGGGGAAGCTTTTCATAACAGTTTGTCACCCCCTATTTCTCCTCTGGCCTTAGAATGAAAAGCATGGGAGAGGGTATTTTACATTTGAGATCTATCCTGATGAGCTGGCTTAAAGGTGGAACCTAAACTGTGCTGTTCTTAGCTCAGTTCTGATTGCAGCATCTGGGTGAATGAATAACTGGCTGTTTTGTCTATGTAGTCCAGAGAAAACCAGTTTGATGAGCTTTGCTGTTCTCTAGCTTAATGAGAACTGCTATTCACATTAAGATCTTACACCTTTTAAATGCTTATTCAAGAGTGATGGTTACTTGAAAGAGCTTTTAAAGGCTATGTTGGAGTAGACAAGAGAAGAGGATTTCCCCATCTGAAGAGTAGAAAGGATAAATAGTCAAGCAATAAACAGAGAAGCATTTTTGTATAGTGCAGATGTTCATGAACGGACCAGTAACATTGAAGTCTGCATTCCAGAGTTGTGAGTTGCCACTAACACATTAGTTTTCCTTCCTCATGTGTTTCCCTGCTAGGTTCCTATAAGTGTGTGTGTGTGTCTGCCTTTCACCATAGAGATTGAGTATGTTAGTGGAAGAGTGTGGTCTGGGTTTTTATGTGTATTGTGATTATTATTTATGTATTTGCTTTAATATACTAGTATCTGTTCAATTATTATTTCCTTTTACTTATTGTTAAGGAAATGGTTATGTTTAGGATCTAAAAGTGTCATTATTTTGACTGATTAGTTGGTAGACAGAAAATACATTTGATGGGAGCTCGAACTAGAGTGAATAGGGGAAGTGTATTTCTCCTCAACAAGGTTACCCCCTAGCACTCTGAGAAAGTCTGAATGCAACTGTGTGAGACTATGTCAGAATGAGAGTGACAAACCTAAAGAGAAATACAGATGTGGTCCCAACATTGTAGGGTCACTGGAATAGAACACATTTCTGTCATTGCATTTATGCATGCATATGTTGTTTCCCTCAATAGAATGTAAGCTCCCTGAGAGCTGTTTAACTTTTGTTTTACACCCTATCACCTAGCATAGTTCCTGACACTTTGTAGCTGCTTTGAAAATTCTTGTTTATTGATCCTCCATCTACACAACACTGTACCCTTTTGACTGTATATCTTATTTCCCAGTTCTCTCTCTTCCCCTCCATCCATCCTCATTGAGAAGGCAAGCAATTTGATTTAGGTTATACATACGTAGTTATGTGAAACACTTTCATAATAGTCACACTGTGAAAGACTAACTTTGTTTCCCTCCATCCTATCCCTCCCCCCATTCATTCTGTTCTCTCCTTTGACCCTGTCCCTCCTCAAAAGTGTTTGCTTCTGATTAACGCCTCTCCCAATCTGCCCTCCTTTCTATCATCCCCCTCTTTCTTATCACCTTCCCCCTTATTTTTCTGTAGGATAAGATAGATTTCCAAACCTAATTGAATGTGTATGTTATTCCCTACTTAAGCCAAATCCAATGTAAGATTGTAAACAGTTTAATAAGTCCTTTATGATTTCTCTTTCCTGGTTACCTTTTCGTGTTTCCCTTGAGTCTTGTATTTCAAAGTTACATTTTATATTTAGCTCTGGTCTTTCAGGTAGTCCAATAATTTTAAATTATCTCTCCTGGGTCTATTTTTCAGGTCGGATGTTTTTTCCAATGGGATAGTTCACATTGTTTTCTATTTTTTTTTTATTCTTTGGTTTTGTTTTATATTTTCTTGATTTCTCATAAAATCAGTAGCTCCATTCTAATTTTTAAGGAATTATTTTTTTCTTCTGTGAGCTTTTGGACTTCCTTTTCCATTTGGCAATTCTGCTTTTTAAGACATTCTTCTTCTCACTGGTTTTTGGACCCCTTTTGCCATTTGGGTTAGTCTATTTTTTTAAGGTGGTATTTTTTTTCAGTATTTTTTGGGTCTCCTTTAGCAAGCTGTTGACTTGTTTTTCATGATTTTCTTGCATTACTCTTATTTCTCTTTCCAATTTTTCCTCTACTTCTCTTACTTGCTTTTCAAAGTCCTTTTTGATCTCTTCCATGGCCTGAGACCAATTCATATTTTTCTTGGAGGCTTTGGATGTAGGAGCTTTGACTTTGTTGTCTTCTTCTGGTTGTATGTTGTGATCTTCTTTGTCACCAAAGTAAGATCCTATATTCTAAGTATTTTTCCATTATTTGCTCATGCTCCCAGCCAATTACTTAACTTTTTAACTCTTTGTTAATGTAGGGCTCTGCTTCCAGTGTGGAGGGTGTATTGTCCCAAACTTCAGGGGTTTTGTGTAGCTGTTTTCAAATCTACTTCTAGGGACCTGTAAATTTTCAGTTCTTCCAAGGTGGTATGATCAAAGAAGAGGTGTTTACTCCTTTCCTGGCCTGTGCTTTCATCACAAGCACTCTTTTCTGCCTTGGAACTATGAGAAGCATTCCCTCTCTATCTCTGCCATAAGCTCTACCATGCTAGCACTCTTCCTTGCCCCAGGACCGCTACCCTGGACTGCAACCCAGCTCCAACCAGAGGCAAAGAAATAGAAGACTACCTCAGAGCCAGCAAAGAGATCCCTGTAATTCCCCTCTGATCAGTTGTTCAATCCCTTTACTTTCTGTGGGCTGAGAGCTCTGGAAGCAGCTGCTGTAGCCACTGCCCCACTTGTCTCTCACCAAAGTCTGACAGACCTTTCCTACTGACCTTCTAAGTTGTCTTTGTCGTTTGTGGGTTGAGAAGTCTAGAAACCTCCACAGTTGCCTGTGATTCGGGAATCCTGCTCTAGGTTTTGATGCAAATTCCCCCCCCAAAAAAAAAAAAACTGTTAAAGGGTTAAAGGAGGTAGATCTCCAGGGGGGCACTGAGTAATTTTTTTTTTGAAAAGGGGGCAGTAGGTCAAATAAGTTTGAGAACCTCTGATATACAGTTTTGATTTCTTGATTAGAAAACTGCCTGTTCATGTCCTTTGATCATTTATCAATTGGGGAATGACTCATATTCTTATAGATTTGACAAAATTTTTTCTTTACATATTTGAGAAATGAGACCTTTCTCTATAATTTTTTCCCAATTTTGTCTATAAATTTTTCCCAGTTTCCTGCTTTCCTTCTAATCTTGGCTACATTGCTTTTATTTGTACAAACTCTTTTTAATTTAGGTAATTGAAATTCTCCATTTTATACCTCACAAGCTTTCTATTTCTTGTTTACTTATAAATTTTTCTCCTATCCTTAAGTCAGATAGTAATATGTTTCATATGTTCTCAGGGTAGATTCTGAGAAAAATATTATGCTAGGCACTGAGGGCAATATATGGATAGCTAAGACATGAATTCTACTCTCAAATAGAATAACTATGGTAAATAAAGTCATGGAGGTGGGAACTGAGTTGAAAGAGCATGCATTATTTTTCAGCAGTTTGAATGGCTTCAAACCCAGCAAATGTTCAGAACTAGCCTGAGCAGATAGATGAGTGAACAATATATCATATAAAAAGCAGTCACATGTATCTGCAAAAAATGCTTGTCTCACCTTCACCCACAAGTGTCCCTTGTCTATTTCCTGAGCTTACACGCAATATTAACAGTCCACCAAGACCAGTCGATGCACCAGTTAGGGAGTAGAAATCAGGAGACACTGCATTAAGGAAGAAAAAATTCCAAAGGTTGAAAAGAAGCCTATCATTACTCTGCAGTTGCTATAGCAGGTTACATTTTGGACCCAAACTTAGGTTGAAGGGACAATGATTTTCTTTGAAGAGGTCACTGAAATTCTGTTTACAGAGAGTTGCTTTCATGGACATTTCCCAAACCCACATTTTTCTCTGAGTGACTTTTCCTCTGCCACCTGTGTCCTGTCGTGAAAAGGTATTTCTGCTTCTAATCCTGAGTTTTCAGATGGGTTTTTGTATTACAAAGTATTGATTATTTGACATCTCTCAGGAGGTTTTAAATGAAACTGCCTACAGCTTACATTGAAACAAGTGCAGTCTCCTGAAGGACCTCTAAATCTTGCCTGAAGTAAGCCTACCTTGCTGAATACTTCCCTCTTTCCCACTGCAAGGAAGTTGGAAGCCTGCCTGAATTTTAACTAACTTGTACTGGGTTCAAGGGAAGGATTGCATGAGAGAGAGAAGGGAGAACTGACATTTTCCAAAGTCCCTGCTCAGTTCTCTGCAAAAAAAAAAAAAATGAATACACGAACTAAAGGTAACATATGAGCTGTTATGAGAAGCAGCATGGTATAGCAGCTAGACATCCAGCCCCAAAGCCAGGAAAACCCTAGGTTCAAATCCCACCCCTGACACATGCTATGTAAAGGCAAGCCAGCACTCTAGATAATTCTTGAAGACCTTAAGTTGCAAAGAAAATGCTCACCTGCATTGGTAGAGGGAACTTCCTATCCCAGAGTTCTCTATACAAACAAAGTCATAGATTTAGTCCCTAGCTGTTATAGAAAGATCATGGAGAAAGGTCAAAGTTTGAGGGTTACAGCAATACAAACAATTGGCTTTTGACCGACCTTGGAACTAAAACGAATGGCAGAGTTATCCTTCAGGTCCTGTTTGGTAAAACAGATGAAAACAATGCCATCATGAGCTCTTGAGAATTGCCCTTTCTCCATTTTGTCACCTTCTCCCTTGCCTTATTCCTAGCCCTGTGAAAATGGAGTGGTGCAATCTTTTCTTTTCCAAAAGCACAGAAGTACCTTTGGTGATGCCCACCAAATATGAAGTCAAAGGCCAGATCTAGAGATGGGTATCAGAGGTAGAAGAAGAACCATTAGAGACCCTGTCCTTAAAAAGTACTAATAGATGTTGAAACAGACAATAACAGAGTAACAAAAAAAGATATAGCATTATTGTTCAGTTAGATAAATCCACAAAACATAGATCTCAGAGTTGGAAGGGGTCCCTGCAGTCCTCTAGTCTGCCCAACCTAGAAACCCTCCCTCTTTCCATTAAGTCATTGACATGGTGTAATGGAAAAAAAAATTGTATTTTGAATCAGAAGACCTGGATTCCAATCCTATTTCTCTCACTGGTCAAATCCCTTAACTCCTTTAAGCCCTAGTTTCTTCATAGACAAAATGAGAGGGTTAGACTAGATAACTGTTAAGGTCCCTTCCAGCTCTAAATATATTAGATGAATGAGATGGTTAGAGTCACATGATGACAGATCAGAAGACTCAGTTCCATAATTATGAAGCACCTATTATGTGCACAATCCTATAGTACATAATATACAAAGATGAAAAGAACAACATAGTCCTTGTCCCCAGGGACAATCCAACAAGGGGATTAGATATAAACAAATAAAAATCATATAAGGAAGAACAATGAAGACGTAGCAGATATCCAAACAAAGTGCTATAAGCCTGTTTGAGGAGGGAGATGTTGCGTTCAACTGGGAAATAAGGGAAGACTTTCTGAAAGAAATAGCATCTGAACTAAGCCTTTTGAAGAAAGAGAAGAATTTCAACTATTCCAAAATACCAATGATGAAGTTACTACTGACCTCATGACTGCGAGGTGACAGACTCAAGATGCAGAGTGAGAAGTATGTTTTAAGATGAAACCAATGAGAGAATTTGTTTTGCTTGACTATGCATATTTATTCCAAGGTGTTTGTTTTTCTTTAATTTTTCTTTTTTCAGTGGGAGAGGAAAAAAGAGAAAATATTTTTCATTAAAAATAATGAATGAAAAGGAATTCTAGGTATGTCCCAATATAAGGAAATGAGTAGGTAGCCTGGGATTGAAACTAAATGGGAGCTAGAGAGTCAAGAAGACATGAATTAAAAAATCCAGCATCAGATACTTACTAGCTATATGGCTTTGGGCAAGTCACTTAACCTCTGTCTGCTTCTCTGCCTACTCATCTGTAAAAATGGGAATAATAATAACAGCATTTACCTACT
The DNA here is from genome assembly GCF_003287225.1 of Phascolarctos cinereus. Classification (NCBI taxonomy): domain Eukaryota; kingdom Metazoa; phylum Chordata; class Mammalia; order Diprotodontia; family Phascolarctidae; genus Phascolarctos; species Phascolarctos cinereus. The sequence continues at coordinate 169,113,273 of NW_027555514.1, forward strand.
AGGGTTATTGTGAGGAGCAAATGTGAGAGTAATCGTGAAATGCTTAGCACAGTGCCGGGCACATAGTACGTACTCTAAATGTCAGGTAGTAGGAGGAGGAGGAGGAGGACGAGTAAAGTTTGGCCAAAATGTAGAGTGTATCCCTTCAATTTAACATATGTTCCCATTCTATGCAAAACTGTGCTGTGTTGAGGAAAAAAGACAAAGACATTATGAAATGATCCCTGCCCTCAAGGAGACTATGTTCTACCGGGGAATAAAATAAGTAAATAGATAATAAAAAATCTATGTAAAGCAAATACACATTTATAATTTCCAGTCAGCCAGTCAAGAAGTATTTATTAAGCACTTATAATGTACTAGGTTCTGTGTAAGAGCTAGGACAGAGTGACCAGTAACCAGTAGGGGGATTAGGAAAGGCTTCCTGTGGCCCCTGAGCTGAGTTGTGAAGGAAGTGAGGGATTCTATAAGCCAGGAATTCTTTGTGGAGGTAGTGTATCCTAGACGTGGAGGGTGGTCTGTTCAAAGTCATGGTGGTAGAAGAGTGGAAGTCTTGTATAGGAAAGCTAGTAGTATTATATTTTAGATGTAATGGGGAGTAATATGAACTAAAATTGAAATAGTAACCATTTTGTGGTAGGCTTAATTCTGGAAACAATAGGGAATGACTAAAGATTTTTGAGTAGGTAGTGGCATGGTCAGATCCATTTTGAAGGCATATTGATTTGACTGCTGTGTGGAAGCTGAACTGGAGAAGGGAGCTACTGGAAACATGACGATCAATTAGGAGGTTACTGGAGTAACTCCATGACAAAGGCCTGAACTAGGTTAATGGCTTCCTGTGTGACCAGAGAGAGGGGAATGGAAATGAGAAACATTTTGGAGACAAAATCAACAAGCCTTAGTAAACTGGTTAGATTTGGCCATAAGGAAGAAGGAGGAATTGAGAATAATTCCAAATATTTATAGCAGCTCTTTTTTTGTGGTGTCAAAGAATTGGAAATTGAGGGGGTGTCCATCAATTGGGGAATGGCTGAACAAGTTGTGTTTTATGACTTGGATGGAATCTTATTGTGCTATAAGAAATGATGAAGGGGATGGTCTCAGAAAAACCTAGAAAGACTTATGTAAACCAATGTAAATAGAAGTGAGCAGAACCAGGATAAGATTGTACACAGTAACAGTAATATTGTGATGATAATTAACTATGAAAGACTTACCTACTGTGATGAATACAATGATCCACAATAATTCCAAAGGGCTCATGATGAAAAATGCCATCCATCTCCACTACGGAGAACCAATGAGGGTGTTGGATTAGATGATCTCTAAAGTCCCTTCCAGCTTCAGATCTATGGTCTATGATGCAGCCATAATTTATAACATAAATATGCCTCCAAATATCTACCCATCAATTTGTGACAGTATCTGAAATCCCTATATTAGATTTCATTTTCTATTTTGACATGCAAATGTTCTTGATTAGGATAACATTGAGTTGTTATGTAATGAACATTTGTTAGACCTGATTAATTTCTTTTTGATGATTAGCTGAGATCAAGACACTGAGAGGAAGGAAGGGAGGAAGGAAGGAAGGAAGGAAGGAAGGAAGGAAGGAAGGAAGGAAGGAAGGAAGGAAGGAAGGAAGGAAGGAAGGAAGGAAGGAGAAAGGAAGGAAGGAGGGAAGGAGGAAGGAAGGAAGGAAGGAAGGAAGGAAGGAAGGAAGGAAGGAAGGAAGGAAGGAAGGAAGGAGAAAGGAAGGAAGGAGGGAAGGAGGAAGGAAGGAAGGAAGCAAAAGAAAGAAAGGAGAGAGGGATGAAGGGAGGGAAGGAAGCAAAAAAGGAAGGAAAGAAGGAGGGAAGGAAGGAAGGAAGGAAGGAAAGAAGGAGGGAAGGAAGGAAGGAAGGAAGGAAGGAAGGAAGGAAGGAAGGAAGGAAAGAAGGAAGGAAGGAGGGAGGGAGGGAGGGAGAAACAGAAGAATTGACTGAGGCACTAATGATACACACCAGTCAATTAGAAAAAAGAAAAGCATCAGGAAAATGAATAGCTAAGCCACAGATAGGAAGAATGCCCACTTCACAGTTTTTCTGGGGTGACTCTAACTAGACTAGTCTTTATTTTTATAATTCTACTATATAGTGAGGGAACTGAGGTTTAAGAACTTTAAGGGACTTCACTAAGCTAATAGTCTAGTTCATGAGAAGCCTGGGACCAGAATCCAGGTCTCCCAATTCCTACATCATCACTTTTCCAAAGCTTGTATCCATAGAGCAAGCAGCAGATGAATTTCCAATAGCCTCTGGGTTAAGCAACCAGGGATCCTTATGGAGGAGAATTAATGCCTCCCTATGAACACCTTATAATTGTAGATTTATTATGACCCTAAACATAGGTGTTTTTCTGAACCAGAATGTTCTCATGGACTATAAACGGCAGGTTTTAGGAAATAGATAGGCTTGGGAAATTTCTATAATTCATGCGGCACATCTGGAAGGAGTTAGAGCGAGGTGTAGCTGCCCTAAAGTGCACCTGTGTTCTTTGGCAAAGGTGTAACTGCTGGTGTAACAAAGATAGCGGTGTCCCCTGGTGGAAGAAACTGGCTTGGTGCAAAGCCTATGCTTTCTACCCCTCAATCCTTTACTTCTTTCCCCTTGTTTCAGGCATATTGTTCAGTGAAACGGAGTAAGTATAGGAGGAGGTACTTCATGTACACTCAGAGCATAGGATCATATGTAGAGTTGGAAGGGACCTTTGAGGTCGTCTGGTCCCACCTCATTTTTACAGATGAGGAACTGAGGCCAGAGAACTATTATTTACATACCCTATTTTTTCTTATTATTTATTTTGATTTATTTGATATTTGATAACACTTATTATCATCGCTATTTTATTACGTACCCTATTATTAACATGACCCAAGATCACATAGGCAGCAAGCAACAGAAGGAGAATTGAAATCCAGGTCTTTGGACTCCAAATCCAACGTTCTTTCACCTGCACCACATTGCCTCTCCAAAGATGCCAAAGGTATTCCAAGCACATGGAATAAACACCTGCCTCCTGCCTATCATGCCACATCCTTTCTTGCCATTAAGTTGAATTAATAAAAAAAACTCATATTGATATTACACTTAAAAGTTTGCAAAGCCCTCTCCTCCTAATAATCCTGAGAAGTAGGCAGTACAATAAGTATTATTCCCACATTAACAGCAAGGAAACAGAAATTATAAAAGATTAAGTGATTTGTGTATTATCATTTAATTAATAAGTGTTTGAGGAGGAAATTGAACTTAAATGTTCTGACTCTGGTCCCATCCCCTATCCACCATGCCACATGTACAGGCAATTTTTAAATTCTGGTTCAGAGTTTTATATTTATCTCTATACAATTTCATTTTATTTTCTGTTTGTCATTCTCACTAGTTGAAATCTCATTCATTCATTCATTCAGCTGGTAATTATACATTGTTTTGAGGACTGTACTAGTTACTGTCCCTGTTCATATGAGGTTTTAAGCCAAGGAAGGAATAAAGAAAGAAAGAAGGAGAGAAAGAAAAAGAGAGAGAGAAGAAAAAGAAAGAAAGAAAGAAAGAAAGAAAGAAAGAAAGAAAGAAAGAAAGAAAGAAAGAAAGAAGAAAGAAAGAAAGAAAGGAAGGAAGGAAGGAAGGAAGGAAGGAAGGAAGGAAGGAAGGGGGAGAGAGAGAGAAGAGAGAGAGAGAGAGAGAAGAGAGAGAGAGAAAAGAGAGAGAGAGAAAGAAAGAAAGAAAGAAAGAAAGAAAGAAAGAAAGAAAGAAAGAAAGAAAGAAAGAAAGAAAGAAAGAAAGAAAGAAAGAAAGAAAGAAGGAGTATGGGAAGGAGGGAGGGAAGGAAGGAAGGAAAGAAGGAAGAAAGAAGGAAGGAAGGAAGGAAGGAAGGAAGGAAGGAAGGAAGGAAGGAAGGAAGGAAGGAAGGAAACAAGAGGGAGGGAGGGAAGAAATAAGGGCATGCATCATTTCTATAGCTTTCTGGACATAGTTCCATTTGCTTTCTAAAACAGCTAGACCAATTCATTAATCTACCAACAGTGCAGTAGTGGATCTATTTTCTGATAGTCCCTCTTACATTGGTCACTTCCCTTTTTTGTCATTTTTGGCAGTCTGAGATGGAACCCCACTGTTACTTTAATTTGCATTTCTCTCATTATTGTGATTTACAGTATGTTTTCATATGAAAGTTGATAGCTTGGATTTCTTCCTTTGAAAGCTGGTATAGCCTTGGCCTGATATGTTCTGCTAAGTATTTTTCCTAGAGGTATCTATTGTCTTCTATATCTATTCATTTTGTATTATTTTCAGGTCACCCAGCTTTATTATTTGACATATTCCTGACTTTTTATTGCTGTCCCATCCTTATGGTCAATATCCTGGCATTTGCTATCTTTCCTAGTTTTAATCTCCATAGAGCTTTTCTGCTGGTCCACTATGAACTTCTCTGCTTTATCCTTCACCACTGGTGAAGAATTTTTATTGATCTTTATAATTTTGTCACATTTACTTTTGATTTTTTGGTGTGTTGTTCTTTTAATTTACATTTTTGTAGTTACTATGTACATGGTTTTCTTGGGTCTGTTTACTTCACTCTGCATCAGTTCATAAAGATGTTACCATGCTTTTCTGTATTCATCATTTTCTTAAAGCAGAGTAATATTCCATTACATTCATGTACCACAATTTGCTTAGCCATTACTCAATTGATGGGCATATATATATTTTTTCCAATTCTTAGCTATTACAAAAAGTGCTGCTATAAATATTTTGGAGTATTTGGGGATCTTTTATTTTTTAAAAATATATTATTTTTGATTATTTTATTTAGAATGTGTTCCAACTAATAATATTTGTTTCTAACATTTTAATAGATTTTTATATAACTCAGACTTTTTTCTCTTTAACACACACATATGTGCATATGTGTATGTATATATAATACATGTATATACGTATATAAAATGGTTCAAGTGGTAGTTGTTCATTTTAATTATTACTATTATTATTATCATTGTTAGTAGTAGTGGTAATATTTTTCCTTTTAATATTTTCCTTTTTTGGTAATATTAATATTCTTCCATTTTGGTCCTTAATATTGTGACTAATTAAGCTGATCTTCTAGATTCTATCATTTTTATTGTGTTACACACACATGTACACACAAACATTGTGTGTGTGTGTTGTGTGTAGAGATAAGGTTAGAGTTAAGGAATAGAGATAGAATTAGGGTTAGAGTTAGAGATTTTAGGTTTGTATGATTTGAATTGTTCTTAATTATTCCATGCTGACTTATAGTGATCACTTCTTCCTTCCATCCCACGGTAGTGGCAGATGTAGAGTACTATCCATTTCTTCCAATTATTTAGCCTTCTTCTGATGGATTTTGAATGGCATACTTCCTCAAGCTGACACTTTTTTAAAAACTCTTTATTCTATTTTATTGTGTATTCTGAGCAGGTATTGGTGCTTGTCTATAGATACTTACTCTTACTCATTAAGTCCATGACCATAGCCTCCAGGAAGTCTTTTTGGATTAACCCACCCTTTGGGTTTTGGATATTATAATTGTTTTTCTGTTGTTACCTGCTTATTTTTAGTTGCCCATTGGTCCTACATTGGCCAAGGCATTATTTCCTCTTTACAGTGAGTCCCAACCTTCTCACCCACGGCTTTTCTCCCTATGGGCACTCCCTCTTTATTTGCTGTTTGACAAATGGAGACTGCCTCCTGCATGAAGGCTTGGGATTGTACTTGGAATGTCTCAATCCCATGAAATATAAAGATTTGATACTTCCAGGGGCTTTGTGAGCTAGTAGCAAACCCCTTTTCCAACCTTTCCTTTTTATTTGTCTCATCATATAGTTTTCTTCACTTTCCCTTTCCTCCTTCAGCCTCCTCAACCTCCAACCTTTTTTCCTCCAACCTTTTCAAAAATCCATACATGAACTCCAAGAAAAATTTGTGCCATATGTTTCCAATGCATTCACACCTAACTCCTTGAAAAGTGGTTGGCTAAGCCTTATTTTGTCCGAGAAACCATTTGAACCTTTATCCCATCTCATCATTTAAAATAAGAAGTTAAAATTGTTGCCAAGGGTAAAATAACAAGAACACTATTTCCAAGAACATTTTCAGTCTCCAACCTGAATGTATCTTCACTCTCATTAAATGGAAAAACCAAGAGCACCACGGACAGACCCCACAAGCACTCATCACATGTGGCCGCACGTTCAAAGCAGGTTCCCAGGAGCAGCTCCATAAATCCAGGAGTATCCTGGGTAAAATTGCATTAACTTAAGGGACAGTCCTAGCTCTCTCTCCAACTTTTTCTGTATCAATACAGTACAGCTGTGTTTCTGTGAAAACAAGGGCAACAGAAAAGGAGAAAAACACTATTTATAAGGGCTGCCTAGATTATCGAGTCACATCATTTCAATAGCCCTGAGATATATACACAGCTGACTACTTATGCAAATTTCAGACCTCCTGTTTGAACAAAAGGTTACTGAGGAACATAACCTGGAGCTTTTATTGCTAATGAGGCATTTATTTCCATTTGAATATAGAAGTGTGTATTTTTTCTCTTTTTATGGCGTATCATAATTGTGTCTAATAATATAAAAATAACGTTGAGCCTTTATCTCCACATGGCTTAGACATCAGACACAAATTTCATGTAATTTCCAGTTGTTAGGGGCATGTGAAACACTTATTGATTTCTCCCACGTCTCTGTACAGTTTGTAGACTTGTTGCAGCCCCAGGTGTCCATTTGAAATGAGAAACTCCATTACCTTTGTTCACGTTTAAGTGCTGCGTGTACTTTAGGCATTTTTAAAAATCAATGATTATAATAATAATGAAGGTACTAAGAAGAGCTGAAGAGCTATGTTTGGTTTTATCATCAATTGGAGTAGGGGGAAAAAAAATAAAACCTCTGCTAGGAGGCCTGGGCACAAACTCATACAGTTTTACTTCCAGGATTGTTTTTTAATCTGTCTATTAAAGAAGTCCTACAACTGATGAAGGATATAGGAGGCCTTCCCTGCACAGAAGGGGCCATTTCTATTGCTACATAGGCCTTTGGGCTTTGTCCCTATGGTGCGTGAAAGAATTGAGATGCAGTGGAATATATGGATAAATAAATATATGATTTGAGTTGGTCACAAGAATTAGGTAAGCCCCACAGATTTGATGTTTTGTACTTTGATGAAGCTGTGATTTCATTGATGTGAATATTACCTCTAATGGTACATCCACATCTTCTCCTTCTGACTGATTTTAGCCCACATCCTCTCTGAGATCTAGGCCCTCCTTCTTAGAGAACTAGGCTCTCCTCATAGGCATTCATTCCATCCAAAGCACTGAGGACTTTTTTCTATATCTCTTGACCTTGAATAGCTATCAGTGAAGCATGGGGGAATGTCTTTTGCTTATCTCTTGCTGTCCCTACATAACAATTGTGAATATACAGTTATCCCTTCCATATCCTGTGGCTCACATGAGAAATTAAATGGTAGTTTTGGGGGAGTTTTGTAGAAACCACAGATGACACATGAAGGCCAGCAGGTGACAAAGACAAAGTTTAGAAACTCAAAAAATGCATAAAATATATGTATCATATTATATAATGTCAACTCAAATTTTACAATAAGGTACTGTAAACACCCTATAAAAGAAAAAGAAAAAAACCAGGCTTCTTCTCTGGTATGAAGGGAAAACCAAAAATTTTTATGTAGAATTTCCAGATCACGAGGGCACTGTGTCCCTAACCCTTGTAATGTGGAAGGGATAACTATTTGTAAACAACTTTTTTTACTTTATAATGTGAGTCATTTTATAATCAAGCATTAAAAATGAAAAAAAATCAATAACTGTAACACCAATGTAGCAGCAACAATTGCTGAAGACTGAGGTAATTGTATACTGTCTTTAGAATATAAGGGTTTAGTCTTAATTAGAACAGCAATCTCCATGATGAGATTCAAAGGGGTGTCAGGCACAGCCTCCTCACACCCCCTCAAATCATAGGTTCATAGACCTGGAAGGAACTTTGGGTGTCATCCAGTTCAATCCTTTTATTTTGCTGTTGAAAAAAAAAAACCAGAGGCCAGAGAAGTTAAGTGATGTACTCAAGGTCACACAGCTAGTAGGTAACAGAACTAGGATGAGAACCCAGGTCTACTGATTCTAGATCCAGTATTCTTCCCACTGCACGAGGCTGCCTCCTAGTCAATGGTACTGCTTGTCATTCCACTATTCTAGTATTAGCTTTTATTTCTGTCTTGATTCCTTTTTTAGATATATGCATCTATGCAAAATAGTATATATGAGACAGCAATATATATTTTGTATGAGAGACAATGTGATATATTTTCACAATCTTAATTATAGTCTTATCATCAGTTTACTAGCTAATAATAAGGTCTTCATACTTCAGAGCCAATTGTTTCCATTATATCACATTGCATCCTAATGTTGTTTCTCCCTATAGAATGTGAGTCCTTTGATGTAAAAGACTATTTAATTTTTGTCTTTGTATTCCCAGAGCATGGCATAGTGTCTGACACATAGAGGCATTTAGAAAATGCTAATTGATTGATTGATACATCATTCTGCACTCTCTCTCTGTGTGTCCCTCTCTCCCCCTTCCCTATCCCTCCTTTACCCACTCTCTCTTTATAGAATATGTATTATATATATTATATATATATACATACACACATATATACCTAGTATATAATAAATGTATCTACCCACATATATACTACATAATACATATTATATATTGAATTATAATATGTCATATTGATATGATATAATATATCAATATCAATAGACACATATTATATCATATATCAATATATTATAATTTAAGATATATGTGATAAAAGCATATATATTAAAATATATAATTTAAAACATAATGTAATACATTATATTATCATATAGTATATTATGGTATAATTATAAAATAACATATAATATGATGTGATATATTATATTATATAATATATAATAAACATATACACAGGCAAATATATACACACAAATATATGGGTAGATATACACACATACATATTGGTACATATATTTCTTCTTCAGTGATGTTTATATATTATATAATTATTGAGGAAGATGCATGATAGTACATCAATCTTTATATTGTATATATATATATCATGTATATGTACATGTTTATGTATAGATGCAAAGAGAGACCAATTAACTCTCATTTACCTTCAACAATTAAATGATATATAAATATCACTGAAGGCATGTGTATGTGTGTGAATATATTCCCATAAATACCTAGATACAAACACATATATAAGACAGAATGTTTAAGTCTCACCAATGATGCCTACAGTACTTGTGGGTTTTTTTTGTTTTCTATGTATAAAGAACTATGTATATATAATTTTCTTTTACATAACAGATAATAAGGGATCTCATAATCACTTCTACTAAATGGCTATTATAGCAATCTTATAGTTAGTTACATTTTCTTTTTTTTCTTTTATTCCAAATAATAAGCATTTCCAAAAAATAGGAAAAAAAGATGATTGCACATGAAACTGCAAATCTATTGTGTACAATTTGCTATTCCTTTTAAATATATGATAAAGTTGTAGTGTAACTTTTTTCCCCTTTTTATCTTCCCTCCCTCCCCCACCTTAGAGATGGCTACCATTATACACAAATATATGTATGTGTGTGTGTGTGAAATCATTCTATACACACTTCTATTTTCCAGTTCTTTCTCTGCCAAAATTGCCAAAATTATTTTACTGAGTTATAAAAAATAAAAACTAAATTCATTTGGAAAAACAAAAGTTCATGAATCAACTTATGAAAATTAAAGGATGAAAAAAATTGTAAAGAAATTAGGTTTGCCAGTACCAGATCTTAAACTATATTATAAGGCAGTAATTATCAAAATTATCTGGTACTAACAGAAAGATGTATCAATGAAACAGGGTGGACATACAATTTACAGAAGCAAATGACAATAATAACCTTGTGTTTGACAAGTGTAGAGATTTAAGTTCTTGAGATAAGAACACATTGTTTGGCAAAAAAAAAAAATGTTGAGAAAGCTGGAAAGCAGTATGGCAGGAACTGGGCATAGACCAATATCTTACACCATTTACCAAGATTAAGTATTTGCTGTTTCACCCTGGGCAAGTCATGTGATCCCAGAAAACTTTCAAAGATTATAAATTGCAAGGAGGGTGCTAATAGCATTGGTAAAGGAACTTCCTCACCAGGAGCTTTGTATGCCAATGAGATGACAGGAAGAGAGTAAAAAAATGCGTAGATGGTGCCTTGTAATTATATCAGTATATGAATATGCACATATATATATATATATACACACACACTCACATATATTAGCCTATCATATATCCACATCACATATACCCACATCTATCTCTCTCTGTGTTTATACGCATAGAAAGATGGGACATGGTGTACATACAATATGAGCACTTTCAGAGTACCAATTATTTCACTTACTTACCAGGTGTTTGTATATGGTGGATGCCTGGCTTAAGCATACTGCTTGAAAGTTGACTCTGCTTAGTGCCAGAAAGACCTGTTTTCAAATCCTGCCTCTGCTCCTTATTAGCATTTTGACCATGGGGAAATCACCTAAGTCTTAGGCAACTTTCAGATATATCTATTAGATTATAGATAGGTTGCAATTCCAGATGACGGTAGAAACTTCCAAATCAACCAAATCACAGATGGTTGATGCATTGATAATATAATACGTGGAGATGTGTGTGTGTGTGTGTGTGTGTGTGTGTGTGTGTGTGTGTGTGTGTGTGTTCAACCAGGTAATCAGATAGATTTCCCTGTGAATAGGGCAAGGTTCTGAAACCTGAGTGAATTCTGGGAATTATAGTCCTGCACCAGACAGCATTATTTTCTCCCTCTTGTAGGAGAGTTAAAGATAGAATGAGTAAGTATTGGGCAACTGTAGCATGGTAGATAGAGTTCTGGTCTTGGAGTCAAGAAGACTCATTTTCCAGAGTTCAAATCTGGCTTCTGAGACTTACTGGCTGTGTGATCCTGTGCAAGTCACTTAACCTTGTTTGCCTCACTTTCTTTAGCTGTAAAATGAGCTGGAGAAGGAAATGGCAGACCATTCCAGTATCTCTGCCAAGAAAATCCCAAATGAGGTCACAAAGAGTCTGACTGAACAACAACAACAAACCTGAGGAAGCATGTACATTCACTAAGAGGGTTGAGGGAGATTGCTAAACTGAGGCAGCAAGGGGAAAGGTTTGGTTTGTCTCAAAAGGAGGAAAGCATGATGATAGCAACAGCACAGTGTTATTGGGAGAGATAGATACCCCTATAGGTGTTTTGTGATGTGAATTCAGAGACTAGAGTCTAGATATTATAGGCTCTGGTGGGTGTGATTGGAATGGATTGAGGTTGTTATAGAGCTGCTAATTTTAATCAGGGAAAAAGACCATAAAGGTTTGACTGCACTGCCTTTCCTTGTGCTTATGGGCAGCAGGCATTTTCTATATAATTTCACTCATGGACCCTTTTGCTAATCCAGTAAAGCTTATGGACCCTTTCTTGGAATAACATTTTCAAATTCATAAAGTAATACACATAGGATTACAAATTATAGTGAAAATCAGGATTTGAATTCACAGACCCCCTGATATCTACCCAGAAATACATGTTAAGTAGCCTTCCTTTGGACTGTCCTCAATGTTTTCATATAAAATAACAACTTGTATGTGGTTCTATTATTAATTATATGCCAGAGAATTGCAGTGGAGGTAGCCCAGGAATGATCTGTAGTACACAGGACTAAAAATGGACAGAGGTTTGAACAAATTTGGTTTAGAAGAAACAGGAGCTTCAATCGAAGTTCACTTACTTTGATGTCTGTTCTGAGACAGTTAAAAAAACTTCCCAATATTCTGCAGTAAGCACAGAATAGAAGTTAGAGCTAAAGGAAGATCATACCCAGGAAGATAGTAGAGGAGAAGAGATAAGAAAGAATCAGGCCTCTTTACAAAATTCCAAAGGGGAGTGGCAGAGGTGTGAGTACCATTTACTTTCTTTTTTTTAATGTATTTTTATTTCATTAAATATTTCCCAATCACATTTAAATTTTTTTTAACATTCATCTTTTCAAATCTGGCCTGCAGAGGCAGCTAGGTGGTACAGTGGATAGAGCACTGGCCCTGGATTCAGGAGGACCTGAGTTCAAATCCATCCTCAGACACATAACACTTACTAGCTGTGTGACTCTGGGCAAGTCACTTAACCCCACTGCCTAGCCAAAAAAAAATTTGGCCTTCAAATTCTCTTCTACCCTCCTGGTACTCCTGACTCTTCCCAACCCATTGAGAAGGCAAACAATATAATATCAATTATACATATGAAGTTATGCAAAACATTTCCACACAACAAGTACATGCAAAATGCAAGAAAAATAAAGAAAATGAAAAGATTATGCTTCAATCTGCACTAAAAGTTCATCAATTCTCTCTCTAAAGATGGATAGTATTTTTTGTCTTTGGTCCTTTGTATTGTCTTGGGTCATTTTCTTGATCAGAGTACCCAAGTCTTTCACAGTTGATCATTTACAACATTGTTATTACTGTGTACAATGTTCTCCTGGTTCTTCTAACTTCAACTTGTATTAGTTTATATGTCTTCCCCATTTTTTCCCCTGAAAACAGCCTGCTAATCATTTCTTATAGCATAATAGTCTTCCATTACAATCATATACCACAACTTGTTCCACCATTCCCTAATTGATGGGCATTCCCTCAGTTTCTAATTCTTTGCCATCACAGAAAGAGCTGCTATGTATGTATTTGTACAAGTAGGACCTTTTCTCTTAAAAGAAAAATACTTGTTGGGATATGCACCTAGTAGTGGTACTGCTGGGTTAAAGGATATGTATAGTTTTATAGCCCTTTGGGCATACTCCCAAATTGTTCTCCAAGTAGTTGGACCAGTTCACAATTCCACCAACAGTAAGTCAGTGTACCTATTTTTCCACATCCTGTCTGGAATTTCTCATTTTCCTTTTAATGTCATGCTGACCAACCTGATAGGTGTAAGATGTTACCTCAGAGTTGTTTTAATTTGCACTTCTCAGGTCAATAGTGATTTACAGTATTTTTTTATATGAGTATATATAGCTTTGATTTCTTCATCTAAAAACTGCCTATTTATATCCTTTGATCATTTATCAATTGGATAGTGACTCATATTCTTACAAATTTGGCTCAGTTCTCTATATAGTTGAGAAATTAAGCCTTTAGCAGAAAAACTTACTGTAAAATCTTCCTCCAGGTTTCCTATTTACCTTCTAATCTTGGCTGCATGGGTTTTGCTTGTGCAAAAACTTTTAAATTTCATGTAATCAAAATTATCAATTTTACTTCATGTGACTCTCTTTATCTCTTATTTGGTCATAAATTTTTCCCTTATCTATAGCCCTAACAGGTAAAATTTTCCATGCTCTGGAGAGCAATTTGGAACTATGCCCAAAGGACTATAAAACTGTGCATACCCTTTGACCCAGAAATACCACTTATAGATCTGCACCCCTAAAGAGATTATAAGAATGGGAAAATGATACACATGTACAAAAATATTTATAGCACCTTTTTTGTGGTGGCCAAGAATTTGAAATTGAGGGGATGCCTATCAATTGGGGAATGGCTGAACAAATTGTGATATGTGAATGTAATGAAATATTATTGTCTCACAAGAAATGATGAGCAGGATGACTTCAGAAAAACCTGGAAAGACTTACATTAACTGATGCTGAGTGAAGTGAGCAGAATCAGAACACTGTACATAGTAACAACATTGTGTGATGACCAACTTTGATAGACTTAGCTCTTCTCAGCAATGCAAGACAATTCCAAAAGACTCATGATGGAAAATGCTATCCACATCCAGAAAAGAACTATGGAGTCTGAATGCAGAGCAAAGCATACTATTTTCTCTCTCTCTCTCTCTCTCTCTCTCTCTCTCTCTCTCTCTCTCTCTCTCACTTTTTTGTTTGTTTCTTCCCATTGGTTCTAATCCTTCTTTACAACAAGATTAATGTGAAAATGTTTAATATGAGTGTATCTGTAAAGCCTGTATCAGATTGCACAGTGTCTTGAGGGGAGAGAGGAAGGAAGGGGAGAAAATTTGGAACTCAAAATCTTATGGAAGTGAATGTTGAAAACTAAAAATAAATTAATTAATAAAAAAAAATTCCATGCTACCTTAATTTGCTCATGATACCACACTTTATGTTGAAATCATGTGCCCATTTTGACCTTATCTTGGTATACAGTGTGAGATATTGGTCTACATCTAGTTTTTGCCAAACTGTTTTCTAGTTTTCCCAGCAATTTTTGTGAAATGGTGAGTTCTTGTTTTAAAAACTTGGATCTTTAGGTTTATCAAACACTAGATTACTATGCTCGCTTATTACTGTGTTATATACCTAATCTATACCACTAATCCTCCATGTATTTCTTAGCCAGTACCAGATTGTTTTCATGATTGCCACTTTGTAATACAGTGGGAGATCTGGTACTGCTAGGGCACCTTCCTTCACATTTTTCCCCCTTTGGTTCTCTTGATATTCTTGACCCTTTGTTCTTCCAGATGAATTTTGTTATTTTTTTCCTAGCCCTACAAAGTAATTTGGTAATCTGATTGGCATTACACTGAATAAGTAAGTTAATTTGGGTAGAATTGTTATTTTTATTAGCTTGCTTACCTGTGAGCAATTGATATTTCTCCAATTGTTTGTGTTAAAAAAAATGTTTTGTATTTGTGTTCATATAGTCCCTGAGTCTGTCTTGGCAGATAGACTCCCAAGTATTTTATATTGTCTGCAGTAATTTTACATGGAATTTTTCTTTCTATCTCTTCCTGCCATACTTTGTTGGTAATATACAGAAATGCTGATGATTTGTGTGGATTTATTTTATATCTTACAACTTTGCAAAGTTGCAAATTATTCCAGCTACTTTTTTACTTGATTCTCTAGCATTCTCTAAGTATACCATTGCATCATCTGCAAAGAGTGGTAGTTTTGTCTCCTCATTGACTATTCTGATTCCTTCAATTTATTTTTCTTGTCTAGTGCTATAGCTAGCATTTTAATACAATATTGAATAATAGTGGTGACAATGGGCATCCTTGCTTCACCCCTGATCGTATTGGGAAAGCTTCTAGCTTATCTCCATTACAGATAATGCTTATTCTTGGTTTTAGATAGATACTAGTTATCATTCTAAGAAAGTTTCCATTGATTTCTATGCTTTCCAGTGTTTCTAATTGGAATAGGAGTTGTATTTTGTTAAAAGCTTTTTCTGCATCTCTTGATATAATCATGTGGTTTTGTTGTTTTTGTTATTGATATGGTCAGTTGTACTGATCATTTTTCTAATGTTGAATCAGCCCTGCATTCTCAGTCATAGTGTATGATCCTTATGATAGATTACTATAATCTTCTTGCTAGTATTTTATTTAAAATTTCTGCATCAATATTCATGAGGGAAATTGGCCTATAGTTTTCTCCCTCTGTTTTCATTTCTCCCTGGTTTAAGTACCAAAGCCATATTTGTGTCATAAAAGGAATTTGGCAAGATTCCTTCTTTATGTTTTTGAATCATTTACATAGCATTGGGATTGATTTCTGCTTAAATGTTTGTCAGAATTCTCTTGTACATCCATCTAGTCCTGGGGATTTTTTTCTTACGGAGCTGATTTATGGCTTGTTCAATTTCTTTTTCTAAGATACTGTTATTTAAGTATTCAATTTCCTCTTCTGTTAATCTGGGAAATTTATATTTTTGTAAATATTCATCCATTTCACTTAGACTGTCAGTTTTGGTAGCATGTAATTGGTCAAAATAACTCCTAATAATTATTTTAATTTCATCTTCATTTGTGATTCATTGACCGTTTTCATGTTTGATACTCATAATATGGTTTTCTTCTTACTTCTAAAACTCAGATTAGCTGATGTTTTATCTATTTAAATTTTTTTCGTAAGACCAGCTCCTAGTTTTATTTGTTAGCTCAATGTTTTTCCCCCCTTTCAATTTTATTAATCTCTCCTTTGATTTTCAGACTTTCCATTTTGGTACTTAATTGGGAATTCTTTATTTGCCTTTTTTCCAGCTTTTTTTTAGTTGCATGGCCAATTTGTTGATCTGCCCTATCTCTCTTTTATTGATGTACATGTTCAGAGATATAAGTTTTCACCCAAGGACTTCTTTGGCTGCATCCCACAAATTTTGGAATGTCTCATCATCATCCTCTTTAATGAAATTATTGATTTTTTTTCCTATGGTTTTCTATGGTTTGTTTTTTGACTCATTCATTCTTCAGGAATTTTATTGAGTACTTTATTGAGCATAATTTTTATTGCATTATAGTCTGGAAAAGAGTACATTTAATATTTCTGCCTTTCTGCATTTGTTTGTGATGTTTTTATGATGTTTGATATATGGTCAGTTCTTATGAAGGTACAGTGAGTAAAAGGTATACTGCTTTCTAATCCCATTCAATTTTTTCCAGAAGGCTATCATATTTAATTTTTAAAAAATTCTATTCATCTCTTTAACTTATTTCTTCTTTATGGTTAGATTAATCTAGCTCTGAGAGGGGAAAGCTGAGGTATAGTTTTAGTATTATAGTTATAGCATAGTTTTTACTGTCTATTTCCTCCTGTAATTCATCTATCTTTTCCTTTAAAAATTTGTATGCTATGCCATTTGGTACGTATTTGTTTAGTATTGATATTACTTCATTGCCTATGGCAACTTTTAGCAAGATTTATTTTCCCAGCTTATCTTTTTTAATTAGGTCTGTTTTTGCTTTTGCTTTGTCTGAAGTCATGATTGCTACCAATGCTTTTTTTTTTTACATCAGCTAAAGCATAATAGATTCTTCTCTACTTGCTTATTGTAACTCTGTGTGTATTTCTGTTTCATGTGTGTTTCTTGTAAACAACATGTTATTGGATTCTGGTTTCTAAGCTATTCTGCTATCCGCTTCAGTTTTTTTGGGTGAATTCACTCTATTCATATCCACAGTTACATCCATTTCCTGCCATCCTATTTTCTTCTGTTTACCCTGCTGTCTCTCTTTTTATCCTTTCATTCCTCAGAAATCTGTTTTGACCACTGCCTTCCTTAACCCTCCCTACCTTTTATGACCCCCCCCTTCTCTTACCCCCTTTTCCTTTGACTTCTATGTTGGGTAAGAGAGATTTCTATACCCAACTGAGTGTGTATATATAATCTTCCCTCTTTGAACCAATTTAAATTAGAGTGAGTTTCAAGTATTGCTCACCTCACCCCCATTTTCCCCTGCACTTTCTCCTGGACACCTCTTTTATGCATGGTAATTTTCTCCATTTTTCCTTTCCCTTCCACTCTCTTCCAATGCCTCACACTTTCTTATCCATCCATCATTTTAAAGATAATTCCTACATTATCAATTCCCTTCCATGCCCTCTGTCTATTGGGAGTCCTTCTAACTGATCTAATAATGATAAAGTTCTTAGAAGGCACATGCATCATCTTCACAAATAGAAATGCAAACAGTTTTACCTTATTGATAAGGGTCATTTCTCTTTTACGTTTAACTTTTTATGCTTCTCTTGAGTTTTGTATTTAGAAGTCAGATTTTCTACTCAGCTCTTGTCTTTTCATCAAGAATTCTTAAAAGTCCTGTATTATATTAAATATCCATTTTTTCCTTTGCAGGAATATATTCAGTTTTGCTGACTAGATTATTCTTGGTTGTAATCCTGACTACTTTGCCTTCCAGAATATCATATTCCAAGCCTTCTGCTTCTTTAACATGGTAGCTACTAAATCTTATATGAGCCTGACTGTGGTTTCATGGAACTGGAATGGTTTCTTTCTGGCTTTTTAAAGTATTTTCTCTTTAACCTAGGGCTCTAGAATTTCGGCTGTAATATTCCTGGGAGTTTTCATTTGGGGATCTCTTTCACTTGGTAATCACTGGATTCTTTCAGTTTCTATTTTACTCTCTAGTTCTTGGACATTGGGGCCATTTTCCTTTATAATTTCATGAAATATGATGTCTAGGATCTTTCTTTGATTATAGCTCTCAGGTAATCTAATAATTCTTAAATTGTCTGTCGATTTATTTTCTAGGTCAGTTGTTTTTCTGATAAGATAGTTCACATTCTCTTCTAATTTTTTTCATTTTTTTTACTTTGTTTTATTATTTCTTAATGTCTCATGGAATCATTAGCTTCTGCTTACCCAATTCTACTTTTTAAGGATTTATTTTCTTCAGTGAGCTTTTGTATCTCTTTTCCACTTGACCAATATTGTTTTTTAAGGACTTATTTTCTTCAGTATTTTTGGTGCCTCTTTTACCAAGCTGTTAATTGTCTTTTCATAATTTTCTTCTTTCAATATCATTTCTTTGCCTAATTTTTCCTTTATCACTTTTATTTTATCTTTAAAAAAAAGCTGAGCTCTTTCAGAAATTCTTTTTGTTTTGTATCCACATCACTTTTTTTCCCTTTGGGGCTTTGCTTGTAGTTGTTTTAACATTGTTTAACTCCTTCTGAGTTTGTGTTTTGATCTTTCTTGTGATCATAAATTTTTATGGCCGAGTTCTTTTTTATTGTTCGTTCATTTTCCCAGCCAATTTCTTGACTTTTAACTTTATGTTAAGATTAGGCTTTGTTCCTAGAGTGTAATGGGCACTGTTCCAAACTTCAGATTTTTCATGCTGCTGTTTACAGAGCTAGTTCTGGGGATCTCTAAGTTTTTGGTGTTTCCACCATAGTATGATCCAAGGAGAGGTGTGGTCACTGCTGTCCGGGCCTGTGCTCTGGTCTTTACCCAGGAAGGGACCTCAATGCCCTTCAGCCAAAAATGTTCTACTTGTCCCTGAACTGTGACTTGGGCTCCTTGGTAATCTCGTCTCCTATAGATTTAACTGTCAAGTGTACGTAGATGACTTTTGAATTAATATTCTGTCCATTTTTTCTCTCTTATACCTCTAACTACCTTCTGCACATTTCTCCCTACTATAGATATCCCACAAATTTAAACTTAAGATGTCTAGAGTGTTATTTTCTAGCCTCTCCTACCATACTTCCCTCTTCCCACAAAATCACCCCTCTTCGTAAACTCAGAAAGCAAATGGAAATGCCCCACCAGTAGATTTTTCCTGTAGTACCTTCTATTCACTTTAAGATAATAGCTCTTTACCCTTCTCCCAGACCTGTTTGAAGTTTCTGAGTTCTGCCTTGTGGTGGTTTCTTATTTGTCCTAAGAGTCTTCTGGGCTGTACTAATGGCAGTGGGAGTTGGCAGAGCCCAGTGCTGCCTTGCCTATTCACATGTTAATAAAGTTGGCTAACAGGATGAGCTGAGCACAGGGCTAAGGTTAAAGGGGAGTTTGAATGCAAAACCACTATTCAGTACTCATAGACATGTACTCATACACATACAAATGGAACTTTGAATTCATGAAAGCCAGTGAAGCACTCAAGCTGTCCATCTGTTTTTCCTTACCTCTTTACATTTATATTTATCTATGGGGCTTTTGCTACCTCAGATTTCTCTAGAACCTACTGACATTAAATCTTATTCAACTTGTAACTGCCTCATTCTGGGATCTAGAATTTAAATTCTGTTTTCCCAGCCTTGATAATCTAACCTTCACTTTCAATGTTTGTCATATTCTATGTTTATTATTTACCCTTGAAGCAACCTTAAGGGTACAGTCATTACATAGTACACTCCAAGGTATTTAGGTGATTTGTGATGTTTAGAATAAAAACAACAATGACACTAATAATAATAACAACAATAACTAACATTTATATAATGCCTATCATGTGCCAGGCACTGTGCTAAGCACTTTACAAGGATGCTCTCATTTGAGTCTCACAACAACTCTGGGAGGTAAATGCTATTATTATCCCAATTTTACAGATGAGGAAACTGAGGCAGAAAACAGTTGAGTGATTTGCCCAGCTAGGAAGTATCTCATGCCAGATTTTTTTAACTCATGTCTTCCTGACTCCAGGCCCACCACTCTATCTACTGTGCTACCTAGAATCATTGAATGTTAGATCTGTCAGGGACCTTAGAATTAATTCATTTATTCCAACCTCTTCTTTTAATAAATAAAGAATTGTTGTGGTGGTTCAATTGTTTTCAATCATGCATGACTCAATCTGGGGTTTTCTTGGCAAAGACACTGAAGTGGTTTGCCTTTTCCTTCTCCAGCCCATTTTATAAATGAGGAAACTGAGGCAAACATGGTTAAATGACTTGCCTCGGTCCACACAGCTAGTAAGTGTCTGAGGCCAGATTTGAACGCATAAAGATGAGTCTTCTTGACTCCAGGTCCAGCACTCTATCCACTGTGCCACCTAGCTGCTCAGATGAAGAAATTGAGACATAAAATATAATGTAACTTAGCCAAGGTCAGACAACTCTTTGGGGTGAATTAGGATTAGAGGACAAGTCTCCCTTTTGGTCCTCTTTCTCTAACCCCTTCCTTCCTGCTTCCTTAGAAATAAATGGTTTTGGCAAGACATGAACATCTCCATGTATCCAGGGTCAAAGAGTAGGGTATTATGGCCATGACCATGGGCCAAACAGAATAGGTGGTTACTGGAGAATCCCTCTATGATACTAGGATCAGAGAATAATAGGATTTAGACTTAAAAGGGGCATTAAAGGGAGATCATCTTGTCATAATCATTCATTTCACATATACTTCCTTTCCTTAATTTGACATTTATTAAGTATCTACAGTATTCAGAGCTTCTTCAGAAGTAATACAAGGTTCACATAGGGCATGGATGACCCCTGACCACCATAGACCTCATAGAAATACATATGTATAAGAAACAAATACAGATAATTATAATATACAATATTACATAAGTGAATTTTATTTTATTTTTTGCCTTAAGATCTAGGATATCATGGATATAGGGAACTCCTTAAAGGAAACTCCAAACCAGTGCAAATAGATTCCTACTCTAAATTTTGTAATTTTAGAAAGCAATCCAAGAAAATTATGAAAAGAAAAAAAAGTGTTATGGAAATGCTTGTTTTGTTCCCTGAATTGAAAATTTAAAAAAAATTAAAAGAAAGAAAGAAAAAAAGAAAGTAATCTGTGGCACTGATGGGTTAAGCAACTAACCCGATGTCACAGAGTCAGTGTGTGTTGGAGGGTGCACTTCAACCTAGGTCTTCCTGACTGAGGCTAGCTACCTATCCTCTCAAGTGAACCAGAAAAATACAAATGTTGTATGAAGTCAAAGGCAGGAGGCCATCTTTAAAAAACAGAAGGAAGCAATTCCTTCAAAGTCTTCAATGGCAGACAGACTAAAATGTCCTTAACTTTCAGAATTGGGGTGGAAGACTGGAAATGGGGAACTTCAATGTCCACAGTCCACTCTGAAAATAGACTCCATCCAAGTCCTGCCTGAAGAAAAGTGCTGCTTAATCCAGGGCCAAAGGCAATGAGTTGAACAACTGTTGACTCAACACATTCAATTCATTGTAATCCTTCCAAGAAATCAAGCAGCAGGCTTAAAAGAAATGAGGTTCGGGGCTTAGAGGAAAGTTAACAATTGATTCTCCTAACTGTTCCTTTTTTATTGGGTTTTTGTGGACTGTATGAGCTGGTGAGCAGCCTGAGGTGTTTATCATATGGAGAGCAGGTGTGGGGAGTGATCCTGAGTCAAGGCAAACTGTGCCAGTTGGTGAAAGTTTGCCAGACTAAGAAGGATTTTAGAAACATGGATTTACAGGGCTGGCTTGAACTCGTTTACCTTAGTGAACGCATCTTTTAAAATACATTCTCCCGTATGTTACAGATTCTGGCTTTGCCCAAATTATTCCCCTCCCTATTTGGGGAGAAGAAGGGGGCAAATTACTCCCAGCTGTCCTGCTGGGCAGAGGCTAACCCCAGGGGTGCCAACAGCTGCAACTAACAGCAGTATTTCCCAAGGGCATCACTTTCCCCTTGCCTTGCTGTTCTTTAAAGACAGTATTTGGAGAGTTTCTTTTTAAGTCATTAGTTTGTCTATCCATTAGCAAAAGGGTTGCTCACACACACAAAAAAGGCTGTTCTGGTTAGACAAAGGGTAACTCTCAGCCTGGGTTTTGTTTTTAACCAATAGAAGTTACTCAGAGTTAATGCATCCCCAGAAGGGTGTAAAATCGCCATGCATGGAAGATATTTAGACTGGGTTAAGTGCTCTGCTGAGATATGTGCATTTTAATCACAGCTCCTGAACACATCCATCATTCAGACATCTGAATGCTAAGAAGAAATCTGAAGCAACACAAAGTGAAATGAGTTACACCCACCACAGGGGATAAGTAAATAGGCCAATATGAAGGCTTTCCAGCCTCTTTGTCTATCTGTCTGTCTGCATGACACCATCTCTGTCTCACTTGCTTTCTCTGTATTTGTCTCTTTCCCCTTCTTGCCCTCTCTTCCTTGCTCTTCTCTGGCAGATCGGGGGTGGGGTGGGGGAAACTCTCATTATCCTTGAATGTCACTCTTGTCTTTTCCTTCTGATGACACTGAAGATCATATGGTTTCTCACATTTGCTTTCAAAATGTCTATCCAGGGGCAGCTAGGTGGCACAGTGGATAGAGCACTGGCCCTGGATTCAGGAGGACCTGAGTTCAAATGCGGCCTCAGACACATAACACTAGCTGTGTGACTCTGGGCAAGTCACTTCACCCCAATTGCCCCTCCAAAACAAAAATGTCTGTCCAGATCTCCTGTACATAATCTGAGAGTATGAGGATGAGCCTCAGCAGCAGGTAGAGCCATAGACTCACTAGCCAGCCCAATACTATGGGGATTGTCCTCATTGTGCTCTAGGAAGAAGGGCCCTGGGTTCAGATCCCTTTGCTGACACCACCTTTGTGACTACGGGCAAGTCATTTAATCACCCTAGGTTTCAGTTTCTTCATCTATAAAATAAAGGCATTGGATTAAATGGTCTTTGAGTTCCCTTCAGGTACTGAATCTAGGACCCTAAGAAGGTTTGAGGTAGAAGCCAGTGGTTTATTTATAAGCATACTAAAAAAAAGTACCTTCCCCTAATGTTCACTTTCTATTGATACATACCACTGAATAATATATACCAATAATATATACCATGAATAATACCATTAAGTGAGTTCAGTCATACCCAGAACTAGATTTTTCCCCTTACTATATAATGTACTATTTTTAATAATTTGTGTCACCCAATTAAATATTATGAGAATTTGGTAGATAGGACATGGCCAAGGTAATGGTATAACCAGGATTCTGAGGACCTGGGTTAAAACCAAGAGTCTTGGTTCTTCTGTTAACTACCTATGTGGCCTCAGGCAATTTACATCATCTCTAGAGGCCTCATCTATAAAACAATGAAAGGGTAAGAACAGATGTTCTCAAAGAAACCTAGATCTGGAAGTCTATGATACTACATAATTCTGTATTCTTACAATAGGAAGAAAAGGGGGCATATTTTATATTAATTTTTTTAATTAAAAATTATTTTTATTAACTTAATTTTTTGTTCTCTGAGTTAACATTTGCTTTATTCTTTAGGGAGCTCTGATCAAAGCAATGATAGGTCATTGAGATTTTCCATGAATTTATAGTCATTTCCTATTCAATAAAATGAAGGTAAAGTATAATTTAATGATTATAAAGTATCTTGAATAATTTTTAACTGATACTAAAACAGCAAGAGTTTGTTAGATATGTGAAAGTGCTTTCTTATGTTGAAAATTGTCACAGACTAAGTCATTATCTAAGAAAGTTGACTGCATCTCCTTTGATGGATAGCTTATTTAAACCATGGGTCATAGCATTAAACTAGCTGAAAGGGACTTCAGAGCTCATTGGCTCTAATCTTCTCACTTTAAATGAGGCCCTGACAGATGAAGTGTCTTATCCAGGGTTACACAGTAAGAAGGAGTGTAAGGGTTCAAACTTAAGTTTGCTAACTCCAAAACTAGTGGTCAATTATTGAGTGACATTATAGAGAGGGCAAGTCCTGTGAGAGCAGAGAGAAGGAAGAGATGCCCAGTGGAATGAATAGTGACCCAGAAGTCAGAAGATGTAGTTTCTGGCTCTAGTTCTGCAAGTAACTAACCTATGTAACGTAGGTTACTCACATGAGTTTTCTGGCTTTTGGTTTTCTTACCTGGGAAAGGAGGTAGGATAGGGTAGATGATTCCCAAGATGTCTTCCAGATTCAAGATTCTGAGGTCGTAGAGGCCCAGGACAGTCAAAGCCTGGTTCATGGAGGAATAGAGTGGGTCTTGAATGATGGTTAGGATTTAAACAGGCAGATAGAAGAGGGGAATACATTCCAGGTAAGCTCAATAGCATGAATAAAGTCATGGAAGGAAATGAACTTAGATTGTTTATATCATATGGAGACCAGTTTGGCTACAATAGAGGGTGCAGGTTGGAAAGTAATGGGAATAAGAACGTACAGATGAGGCAAGACCAGATTTTGGAAAGTCTTGAGCACTTAGCAGCAGAATTTATATTTTATGGAGAAAAATATAAAGAGTCATTAAAATTTTTGAATGAGAGTGACATGATCAAAGAGATTATTTAGAGAGATGATAGTATATCACTAAGTTGAAAGAAAGATTGGAACAGGGAAGACCTTGACTCAAAGAGGACAGATAAGTTCTTAGAGCAATAAACACATGAAGTCACGGCACTGAGAATGAAGAGGGAAGAATGTATATGAGAGATGTGTGTAGGGAAATACCTTAGCATTGCAAAAGGACTAGAAAGTGGGAGATGAAGGTGAGGAACAAGTCAAAGATCATAGTAGACTTACAACTGTAAAGGATCTCTGAGATACTGAATCCAATGCTTTCATATTACAGGTAAGGAAATGAGAGATTAGATTACCTGCCCAGGGTCACACAGCCAGTAATTACTTGAAGCAGGATTCTAACCCAGGTGCTCCTGACTCTCCCAATCTAGCATTCTATTCATGATGCCAAAGTGTTAAGCTTGTTTGATTCATAAAATGAATATATCATTAAAGGGGCAGCTTGGTAAAGCAGGGGATAGAGTGCTGGGCTTTGATGAGGGGTAAGTAAGTCACTTAATTTTGTTTGCCTCAGTTTCGTCAACTGTAAAAATGAGCTGGAGAAAAAAAAACCCAGCAAATCACTCCTGTATCTTTGCCAAGAAAACCCCAAATTGGGTCATGAAGAGTCAGGCATGACTGAAAACAACTGAACAACAACATCTTTAAAAGAGACAATGCAGTTTAGAGGGAAAGCTGGTTTGAGGGGAAAGATGGTAATTTAGCTTTGGAAATGTGTTTGAAATGATGGTTACAAAAAATGTGAAAATGTCCACCAGGCAGTGGAAGATCAAGAACAATAGCTTTAATGAGAGGAATAGATGAAGCTCTGATTTTGAAAGTCTTCTATACAGGTGATTTTTGAAGCAATTAGAATGGATTGTCTCTTCAAAGAGGAAACTATAGAGGAGGGTGAAAGCTTAGGGCCTGCCCAACAATACATAGCAACAATAGGAAGAGAAAAGAGAAAAGGAAAAGTCAAGGATATATGAGAAGAACCAAAGAAAAGGAAAGAGGAAATTAGGAAAAGGTTAAAAGAAGGAATGGCTTCCACTGACTTATGCAATACTATAAGTAATTCGGATTCCCTTGTTTGACTCTGGTACTTCCTTCTTCAAACCTACAAGAAGATAGTGTGTCATTGTATTAATTATCCAGTGAGGGAGTGTAATATCTGAGTTTACCACCAAGTAAGTTACACCACCAGCACTGTGGACTTCAGCACTTCTTTTTCTGCTGTTAAAAGTGGGAGGGAGGAAAAGGGAGAGGGGATACACCTTCTGCAGTATCCTCAGTTTGACTCTACCCCTTCTGGCAGAGTTCAGAATTAATTTAAGTGATGAAATGTACTATTATGCAATATATTAAGCTATAAAGTCGAAAGTATTACACAGATCATTAACCCTCACTCCATCTAGACTCTCCCCCACATTCATGGATTTAAAGCCTTAGTATATTTTGAGTATATCCTTTGTTAAACTAAGAAAAAAAGGAAATAGGTCAAGCACTCATATATATATATATATATATATATAAAGCCACCCACCTCCAGGTACTTATTAAATATCCTCCACCATGCCCTAAAGGATCTTTAGGTGAGGTCAGAGAACTACAGAATCCCACCACAAAACTTACTAGTTTTGTTACCCTGTGTTTCTGTTTTCTCATTCAAAATGAGAGGGTTGGACAAGATAAACTCCCTTCTGACTCTAAAATCTATGATATGTGTATCAGTGGAGTGTATAAGAGCTCCATCTCAAGATCATTGGCTATAAATAAGGGAACATAAGGGAAGACAATAAAAGAAATAATCTTTTTCTACAAATTACTAGCCCAATGAAATTTGTAATGAATACTTTTCAACTTGTTATTTAAATGAAAGAAAGTTGTCAGACATAAGAAAAAATTTCTTATGTTGATGATTATAATGTCCTAAATCAGCTTATCTAAGAAACTGGTACCTAAAAGATGCTTGCTGATTGATAGATTTATTGATTAATAGAAGGGGGTAATGATGCCTTATATTTGTGGAGTGCTCTCCTATTTTCAAAGTGTTATCATATATATATTATATATGTATATGTATATGTATGTATACATATATTCATACATACATACATACACATGCATACATACGTGTGTGTGTGTGTGTGTATATGTCCCTCAGTTCAAATTACATTTGTATGGAACTCTCTTCATTGCCAGAACTCACTGCTCAGTGCTCCATGCTTCAAGAAAAAGACCACATGTTAACAAATAGTAAATAAATCCATTTATTTACAAACAGAAATCAGAAAATGTCTGCAGATGAGAATATACCAGACAATGCAGAAAGTGAATAAGTCTTCCCACTGGGAGCAAAGATGTATCTCAAATCAACCCTGAAAGTCTCAGATATCACTCAAAGGGGAAATTTCCAAAGACTCTATTAAATTAGAAATAGGAATATGATCAAGGCAGCACTATCTCTTCTACATGTCAACTTTTTCCTAGTCTTTCTCTCCCATAAGGGACCTCTTCCTGAAGAGAATCTGGAATTCAGTAGCTTCTCTCTTGAAGCTGGAAGCAAGAAAAGCATGATCTCTCTTCTCTTAAGCTCTCAACATCTCTGAACTTCACACAGTTGAGGAGCAATGAGTAATCAGTCTCCACCAAGGAAGAAAGTCCCATACAAATGGACTTTTAGGAAGGGTTACTCATATATTATCTCATTTGGTCCCCACAATTACCCAATGAAGTGGAAAGTATATGAATTGTTAACTTCATTTTGCAGATGATGAAACTGAAGTAAACTTCAGAGATGAAAAAAAAATATGTAATGTTACTTAGCTAGAAAAAGGTAGAATTGGGTGTAGAATGCAGGTCATATGATTCCTAGTGTTCTATTCACCATAATGTGATGCCTCTCAGCCTTGCCTTATGAGTATCCATTCTCTGACAGAAACTACCTCTTAGGGTAGTTGTGGGGATCAGATGAGATAGTGTATAAATTTTACAAACTTTAAAGTGCTATATAAATATTATTAATGTTATTAGCAATTCTCCATTGAAAGAAAGAAAGAAAGAAAGAAAGAAAGAAAGAAAGAAAGAAAGAAAGAAAGGAAGGAAGGAAGGAAGGAAGGAAGGAAGGAAGGAAGGAAGGAAGGAAGGAAGGGAAGGGATGGAAGGAAGGCTAGGAAGAAAAGAAGGAAGGAAGGAAAGAAGGAAGGAAGGAGAGAGAAAAAAGAAGGAAGGAAGGGAGGAGGAAGGAAAGACGGAAGGAAGGAAGGAAGGAAGGAAGGAAGGAAGGAAGGAAGGAAAGAAGGAAGGAAGGAAGGAAAGAAGGAAGGAAGGAAGGAAGAGAGAGAGGTGCTAGGAAAGATATTCCTGGAACTTTTCTAAGATCTTAACTAAGCTTGGTATTGATACAAGCTAAAAGAGACTTGTAAAAAAAATTAATATTATTGATCGCACATACTGTTTTCCTGCTAGGGCTCCCCACAGGAACCTTGCAACAGAGGTCACACACCTAAGACAAACAGGTCAGGTAATAGACTAAAATTCAGGAACAGAGAATTGTGTCAACCCATAAATATTTTATTGATAATCATCTCTATTTGAGTAAATATCACTCCCTAAGACTTTAAAATAATGGCCAGATTGCTTTTTAATTTTTACATCATCTTTTTCCCCCTTACATTTCAACAATGCTAATTTTTAGGAATCAGTCATAGTCAGTTACAGCACTATCAGCGGGCTGGGATTTACCTGTACGTTACTAATACTTACTTGTATAGCTCTAAGCTGGTTCTTGCTACTGTGGCCTTCCCTTTACCAAAACTCTCTCCTCCTAGGATTCCTTGTGGGATAGCAAGAAGACAGTCAATAGAAATGCTGTCTCCTCAATTGCAATAAGGGACTTCGGTCATCACTATCTCCCAACTCAAGGGTCTTTCTTGTCAGAATTTCCCTATCCCTCCTTCCCATAGTCACCTTAAGGTAGAAAAGTAACTCTTTACAAAAATGTTAGAATCTTTCTCTGCTCCAAAGGAAGTAAAAAACATTATTGAGAAAAGAAAATGAGGCAAATTGAGAGGGAAATAGAGGAAAACTGAGGAGAGAAAAGAAAGTCAGTACTTCTAAATTCACAACCAACAGATGGGAGCTAAGTATATTATTAATTGACAGGAGAAGAACATCAAAGACTTGTGCCAGCACCAAAAGAGAAGATGAAGATCTCTGTATGTCTTGAAAAGGGCACAAATCAAATAGATTAATGCACAATGCTGGCTTGTACACCTTGCATTCTGTTTTAGCTCAAAAAAGATTGTTGCTCAATTTTTCCCCTACTTTTACTTTAAATAAAGCTGTTGAACAATGCTCTAGGATGCATATGACTAAATTAGACTAAGAAAGATTTCTTATGTTTCAATGAAACAATCAGAGGGTCTTTCATCTCTGGCCTAATGCCCATGTTGAAAAGGAAGCAGCTTTTTAAAAAAATAAGCAAATACAATTAACTGAGCTTTGTCTGATTTCCAAAGGATAGCTTTCCTGTTTTAAAATTCACCAGAGTGTTAGAAAGCTGGATGCATTCAGTCATAAATAATCAACAGACCATGCAGCTGCAGGGGGAAGAAATGGAGAATTTCTTAGAAATGTAACTGCAGAACATGGGCTTTCCCCTGAACGATTTTAAAATGCTGATGAAATTAATCTACTTGGGGGACATTTGCCAAAATCCACCCTTGCAAAAGCAAGAAAACATGGTGTCTCTGGTCTGAGCACAATAATGACTGTTCATTGGTATGTCCTAATGGCCCTTTCAGTGGCCAAAGTAGACACACGTAAAACAAAAACTTTGTTAGCTGGAAAACATAATTGTTCTGGAGCCCTCAAAGGTGTTGGTAGATATTTATTTGTTGCTTATATGGGATAAGGAGAATTGACAATATTTTTTCTGATTCATTTCATCATGCTTTTAAACTTAAAATGAAATTATATTTTCATAAGCATAGACTTACCTGAAGAAAAAAATGTTCTATTACTTGACAACCTTACCCTGAGGAATATTTTTTTAACCGTCTTTCTGCCTGCCAATGTTACTAAGCAATAGAACTAACCATAATAACACCTTACATGTGTACAGCCTTTTATAGCTTAAAAAACCCCTTCATGTACTTTATCTCATTTTGATTCTCACAATAACCCTCATGAAGTAGGTATGGAAATTATGATTATGTCCATTCTACATATGAGGAAAGTGTTCAGAGCAGTTAAGTGAATTGACTGAAGTCCCGTGACTAGTGTTTTGGGGGTAATTGGAGAGCCCCTAGTCAATTTGATTCATTTCCCCAGTTAACATTATAAGATTGTGGAGCCTGGACTTTTGTTGGAAGGGCCACAGATGGAGGTAGATGTGTGTCCTAGTATCTGGCCAAAAAGACACAGGAAACTCCTCTGATTTGTCTCTAGTGATTGAGGCTGCCTCCTGACAATTGGTTGACTAAGAATAAGTACAGGACTGACCCTGGCCTATAAGAACAAGCTAAAAAAATAGTTCATCCATTTTTCCTTCCTTCCCGTAGGCTTTCTTGATCTTGAACTTCCAGAGATGAATACCTCAAGGTAGGGAGGGGTAAGGTTGAGGATTTCTGTTTGCTTTCCCTTTCCCTAAAATGAGCAAAAAATGG
This sequence comes from Phascolarctos cinereus, assembly GCF_003287225.1. Taxonomy (NCBI): domain Eukaryota; kingdom Metazoa; phylum Chordata; class Mammalia; order Diprotodontia; family Phascolarctidae; genus Phascolarctos; species Phascolarctos cinereus. The sequence continues at coordinate 169,143,624 of NW_027555514.1, forward strand.
TGACCTGCAGGAGAAGCACATAGTTAATGGATGGATACCTTGTGTTTGCCCAGGTAAGCCTAAGAGGACAGTTCCTAGATCTCTAACTCTTCTGCTTTTCTTTTTTTGTATTTCCTGAGCACAGGCCCAGAGACTAGTGATCCTGAGAACAGACAATTCAGGTTTTATATGATAGGTAATTTTGAGTTCAAGAGTGAGGCACAGATCCTTCAGAGAGAAAAGATTTCATTAAACAACATGCTTTTTCAGAAGGGAAACAACATCCTCCACAGAGTATTGCCTGTCTCTGAAGCACTCCAGTTTTGACATGACCTGAACCTTGCCATCCCTCTATTCTATTTCTCTGAATTCTTGGATGTTACAGGGTAAAAAGTCAATGGGAAGTATTGGTTCATCAGTCTCAAAGAATTTCTTTACCTTCTGGGTACAGGGGGGTGGAAGGCATCTAATGAATAGAATGAGATATTTGAATATTTTGTTTCTGTATTTTTTCATAGGCTCCTGTGAATCCTTTGTATTTGTGTGTTTGCCCTGGTGGATGAAGAAATGGCTGTTCCATACCTGATATCAATATTGTACATTGAGTACCTGTGTGAGGTCTGGGAATACTGTTAACCATATTTGAGGAAACCTAAATATTATCTTCCACACTTGGGGAAACCTAGACACAAGCCCCACCTACACTTTTTCAAATTTACTCTGGGCCAGACACAACAAAGCCATGGTGTTGTAAGGTTAAATGAGATAATGTACATAAAGCACTCGACAAACCTTAAAGCATTATATAAATGTCAGTTATCATTATTATTATTAGACTACAATGTGGTAATTATATCATTCCCTGAGCCTTCTACTGTGCTCCTGCTGAACTCAAGCAATATTTTAAATTAATTAATATATTTTTAGTTTTCAACATTCACTTCCATAACCTTTTTTCTTAATTTTTTTTTTAGACAATTGGGGTCACACAGCTAGTAAGTGTGTCAAGTGTTTGGTCTGAGGCTGGATTTCAACCCAGGTCCTACTGACTTCAGGGCTGGTGCTCTATCCACTGTGCCACCCCTAGCTGCTCCCATGAGCTTTTGAGTTTTAAATTTTCTCCCCTTCCTTTCCCAAGATGGCGTGCAATCTGATATAGACTGTATGTATACATTCCTATTAAACATATTTTCACATTAGTCGTGTTGTAAAAAAGAATTAGAACCAATAGGAGGAACTATAAGAAAGAAGAAATAAAACAAAACAGAAGAAAAAAAAGAGCAAATAGTATGCTTCAATCTCTGTTACAAGACTTTTGGAGATGTCTTAGATACTTGCATTGCTGAGAAGAGCTAAGTCTATCAAAGTCAGTAACCACACAATGTGGCTATTACTGTATATGATTTTCTTCTGGTTCTGCTCACTTCACTCAGCATCAGTTCATGTAAGTCTTTCCAGGTTTTTCTGAAGTCTGCTTGCTCATCATTTTTTATTCCATTACATTCATATACCACAACTTGTTCAGCCATTCCCCAATTGATGGGTATCCCCTCAATTTCCAATTCTTTGCCACCACAGAAAGAGCTGCTATAAATATTTTTGTTCAAGCAATATTTATGGAACACTATTGATGCATAGACCTTTAATGGTAAAAGTTTAGCAATCTGCACTCTAGGGGAGAAAATGCATGCACAAACATTGTAAGTTTATTCAGCATTATTAACATTTTCTTCAGGCTGGAGACAAACCACAAAACAATAAATCAAGCCATGATTTGTAGTGATTGTTGATTTCTGAGGGCTAAGCTTACCCTGCCTGGCAAACCCCTGAACAAAGCAAAGGGATAATGATCACCTTGGTAGTAAGGTAAAATGGTGGTGGTAGAATTCAGGTCATTAGCATCAAGTCTGTGTCAACCCAGAGTCTTTGTTGGGGCCCTGGGCCATAGGGCACACTAGGAAAATATAGAACTGGGACTTAAACCCAGACCTTCTAACTCAGACTCAACCGGTAGACCACATCTAGAGATGGAAATGGACTCACAGCCCATACAGTCCAATCTCATTTTACAGATGAGGAAATTGAGGGCTATGACTTGCTCAAAGTCACACAAGTAGTGAGCATCAGTAGTTGGGATTTGAATTCTTTGACTCTTAGGTATTCTCAATCTGGGGTCTGAGAACTTTTTAAAAAAAATCTTTTGTGGACTTTTGATAACATTGGTTTCCTTTGTAAACTTATATACTTTATTTTATTCTTTTAAAAACATTATTCTGAAAAGGGTTTCATAGGATTCACTGGAATTCCAAAGCAGTCCATGACACAGAAAAAGGTTAAGAAGTCTTGTCTAGAGCAAGAACTCTTTGTACCATACCATGCTACATCCTCGGGTAGCTAGTAGCATAATGGTTAGAGTACCTGGCCTGCAGTCAGGAAGACTCATCTTCCTGAGTTCAAATCTGGCCTCAGATAATTACTAGCTATGACCCTGGGTAAGTCACTTAACCTCAGTCTTAGTTTGAACTGTAAAATTGGGACAATAATAGGTCCTACCTCACAGAGTTGTTGAGGGATCAAATTAAGTAGTGGGTAAAGTGCTTAGCACAGGGCCTGGCAGGTAGTAGGCACCTAATAAATACTTGTTTACCTCTCCTTCCCTTCCCTTCTTAGGCCAGAGTATTATTTGAAATATGAAATGTTATCATAGGAAAGATTTCCCAAAGCAGCTCATTAATCACAGAAGTACTAGACAGGACTTTTAATCTGGCTGCAACAAAAAAGGGCATTTTACAGTGTTTTTTATATCTAAATTCTATTAGAATCAAAATATTAAGGAGACCTTAAGAAATGATGGAAGAAAATGAAGACCTGGCAAGTTATTGACAGAAATGTCTTCTGTTAACAACTTTGACTCTTTCCAGAAATTCTAAAAATAGTCGTAATTAATGAAGTTAACATGTTCAAGTGATACAAATTTCCACCAAATAATAGTCCCAGGGAACTTTTTACTAAACAACCAGCCCAGCATTTATATTTATGCTTTATTATGAGCCAAATTCCTGTGGAAACATGATGGTTTGAAAACACGTTTCATTTTGCATCACATTTAGAATCATATAAGAGGAAGCAATAGTCATCAGAATCTCAGGAACAATTGTGACAATGCAGCCTGGACCCTTACCCTGAGATTTGCTCTTTCTTCACTGTTTTTTGTTTGTTTGTTTGTTTGTTTGCTAGACAATGGGGGTTAAGTGACTTGCCCAGGGTCACACAGCTAGTATTATGTGTCAGAGGTCAGATTTGAACTCAGGTCCTCCTAACTCCAGGGCTGGTACTCTAACCACTACGCCACCTAGCTGCCCCTCTTCACTGGTTTTAGCAGAGTTTGGAGCAACCCTGCCTGCTCTCCTTCAAAATCTGGAGGTAAATCATCAATTAGAAGCTGAAGCTCCAAGGCAGGGTATTTAGAGAGTGAAAAAAAATGTAACACTTTCAGCAGAGTAGAAAAAGATGAGGGGAATGTGAACTCAGGGACTGGGCAAGGCTCGGGGAAGGGGATGTTCAGATGGCAGGAAATGAGCAGACCTTAGCCTATCTATCTCATCCATCCCATTAAGAAACTCCCAAGAGACCCATCTAAATCTCCTTCCCAAGCCTTCACCTTTCCTAATCTCCTTCAAACCAGCCCTTGTTCCATCCTCTTTCTGCAACCGTGACATCTATTCTAAACAAGAGCAAGTAATAAGTCCTACGCACATCACATAGGAGGAAGCTTCTTTGGTGGAGATGGAAAATCATGGTACCCAGAATCCCATCGGTTAAGACAAATAACCTCTGAATTCCTATTCTGAGAGTCTATCTCCTAAACCTCTATGTAAAATATTCTCCCTCCAACTAGGTTAAATTTTTCTGAATTATTTTTTGCATTATTTTCAAACTATGAATTACCAAGGTAATCTGAGGATGCTTGTCCCTGTTGATGTCCCAGAATTGTAAGCTATGACTCTGACACTAAAAAGTAGCATTCAGAGAGTAGTGTCATTTAGCTTCAGAGGAGAATTTAGCCATGACCTGAGTTCAAGGCTGAATCATTCCCTAAACCTTTTGAAATACAAGCAGGCATGCCCTGTATATTTGGTTTGCACTGCATTGCTTTCCATTCATTTGTGTGGCTTTTGTACTGGGTCTTAAATAGTTAGGGTATATGGGGGTCTATGCCTGTACAGGACTATACAATCACAGATTTAAAGTTGAAAGGGACCTTTCAGATGATGATATTCAACACTCTCATTTTACAGATGTGGAAGCTGAGGCCAAGAAATGCTAAATGATTTGGTTAAGATTACACTGCTATTAAGTGCTTGAGGAAGAATTCAAACCCAGATCTCCCTGCCTTCAAATATTTTGCTCAGTAGTGTTCCACTATAGCAGGCTGCCTGAAATCAATGTATTGTGTGTTTGTAGACTATAAGAGGACACCTAGAAGGATGGTCTTAGTGAGTTTACCTCATTATTATTGTTGTTCAGTTGTGTCCAACTCTTCATGACCCTGTGGACCATATCACACCAATACCATCCATGGGGTTTTCTTGGCAAAAAAAGAACTGAATTAGTTTGTCATTTCCTTCTCCAGTTAAGCCTGGCCAAAGCATATTTTAGGGAACTAAAAGAATGGGAAGCTTTGGTAGCAGAGTAACTGTTGATAATCACTGTTGGTAAGTTCATGGATAATAGGAGAGTATCAATAGGACTACATATGAGAAATACGCCAGTTTTAGAAAGAAAGAAAAAAGGAGAGTGTAGACTATAGGCTGGTGATTTTGCCTTCAATTCCTGGCAAAATTCTAGAATTTGTTATTTTTTTTCAAAAAATATTTTTATTTCATTAAATATTTCCCAATTACGTGTAAAAATTTACAATCTTTTTTTAAATTTTGGGTTCCAAGTCAGTTCCCTCCCTTCCACTCCATCCCTTTCATTGAGAAGGCAAGCAATTTGTGAAGTCATATAAAACATTTCCATATTAGTGATGTTGCAAAAGAAAACACGAATAAAATAAAATAATACAAATAAAGTTTTAAAATACTGTGTTTGAAACTGCATTCAGAGTTTATCATTTCTCTCTTTGGAGGTGAATAGTATTTTTCATCATGGGTCCTTTGGAATTATCATGGATCATTTTCTTAATCAAAGTAGTTGAGTCTTTCTGTTGATCATCCTTACAATATTGCTGTACTGTCTACAATGTTCTGGTTCTGCTCATTTCATTTTGCATGAGTTCCTATAAGTCTTCCTTAGTTTTCTGAAACCATCCTGTTTGTCATGTTTTATGACACAGTAGTATTCCATTCCAATCATATACCACAACTTATTCATTCCTTAATTGATGAGAATCTCCTTAATTTCTAATATTTTGCCATCACAAAAAAGGTGCTATAAATATTTTTGTAAAAATAGGTCCTTTTCTATTTTCTTTAATCCCTTTGGGATCCAGACCTAGTAGTAGCATTGCTGGTTTATAGGATATGCACAGTTTTATAACCCTTTGGACATAGTTTCAAATTGTTCTCCAGAGTGGTTAAACTCTCAACTCTACCAACAGTGCATTAGTGTTCCAATATTTCCACATCTCCTCCTTCATTTGTGATTTTCCTTTTGTTTCATGTTAGATTTTCCTTTTGTTTCATGTTAGCCAATCTGGTAAGTATGAGCTGGTATCTCAGAGTTATTTTAATTTGCATTTAATCATTAATGATTTAGAAAATGTGACTATTGATAGCTTTAATTTCTTCTTCTGAAAACTTCCTGTTCGTGTCTCCTGATCATTTATCAACTGGGAAATGCCTCTTACTTTTTATAAATTTGGTTCAGTTCCCTTTATATTTGAGAAATGAGGCCTTTATCAGTGAAACTTGCTATATTTTTTTCCATTTTCCTGTTTTCCTTCTAATTTTGGCTGCATTAGTTTTGTGGAAGAGCTTTTGATTTTCATGTAATCAAAATCATCTCTTTTATTTCCCATAATTCTCTCTACCTCTTGTTTGGTCATAAATTCTTCCCAAATCCATAGATCTGACAGATACTTTTTTCCATTCTCCACCAATTTACTTATGATATCACCCTTTATGTCTAAATCATACACCCGCTTTGACCTTATCTTACTATACAGTGTGAAATTTTGGTCTATGCTTTTCAGTTTTCCCAGCATTTTTTGCCAAATATTGAGTTCTTACTCCAAAAGCTTGGACCTTTGGGTTTATCAAACACTGGATCACTATGCTCATTTACTATTGTACCACTCTATTTCTTAGACAGAAACAGATTATTTTGATGATAACTTTGTAATATAGTTTCAAATCTGGAACTGCTAGGCTGCCTAACTTCACATTTTTTTTCATTGATTCCATTGCTATTCTTTTGTTCTTCCAAATGAATTTTGTTACTATTTTTCTAGTTCTATAAAATAATTGTTAGTTTGATTGGTATGACACTAAATAGATAAATTAATTTACATGGGAATGTTATTTTTATTATTTTGGCTTAGCCTACCCATGAGCAATTACTATTTCTCCTATCACTTAGATCTGTCTTCATTTGTATGAAAAGTGTTTTGCAATTGTGTTCATATAATACCTGGGTTTGTTTTAGCAGGTACACTCCCAACTATTTTATATTCTCTACAGTTACTTCAAATGGAATTTATCTTCTATCTCTTGCTAGTGGATTGTGTTGGTAATATACAGAAATGATAATGATTTATGTGGATTTATTTTATATCCTTGGCAGCTAGGTGGTGCTGTGGATACAGAAGTAGGCCTATTTTCAGGAAGACCTGAGTTCAAGTCCAGTCTCAGAAATTTACTAGCTGTGTGACCCTAGGTAATTCACTTTACCATTTGCTTCAGTTTCCTCATTTGTAAAATAAGCTAGAGAAGGAAATCACAAACCACTCTAGTATCTTTGCCAAGAAAAGCCCAAATGGGGTCATGAAAAGTTGGACATGACTGAAACAACACAACAGCAGCAGCAGCAGCAACAACAACAACAACCACTACCACTACTACCACCACCATTTTATATCCTGGCAACTTTGCTGAAGTTAATTGTTTCATCTAGTTTTTTAGTTGATTCTCTAGGGTTTTCTGGGCATACCATCATAACATTTGCAAAAAATGATTGTTTTGTCTCCTCATTGCCCATTTTTATTCCTTCAATTTCTTTTTCTCACCTTATTGCTACAGCTAGCATTTCTAGTACAATATTGAATAATAGTGGTGATAATGGATATGCTTGCTTTGCCTCTTATCTTATTGGGAAAGCTTTGAGTTTATCCACGTTACAGATTATGCTTGCACTTTATTTTAGATAGATACTAATTATCACTATTGATTCTTATGCTTCCTAGTGTTTTTAATAGGAATGGATGTTGTATTTTGTCAAAAGCTTTTTTTTGTATCTATTGAGATAATCATGTGATTTTTGTTGTTATTTTGATATGGTCAGTTATGGTGATAGTTTACCTAATATTGAAGCAGCCTTACATTCTTGGTATAATTCCACCTAGCTAAAATGTATGATCTTTATGATATATTGCTAGTATTTTATTTAAAATTTTTGCATTGATATTCATTAAGGAAATTGATCTATAGTTTTCTTTCTCTGCTTTTGTTCTCCATGGTTTAGGCACTAAAATAATTTTTGTATCATAAAAGGAATTTGGTAGGACTCCTTTACCTAATTTTTTCAAATAGTTTATGAAGTATTAGAATTAATTGCTGCTTAAATGTTTAGTAGATTTACTTGTAAATCCATCTGGTCCCGGGAAATTTTTCTTAGGGAGCCCAT